>NW_027362727.1:0-21550 GCF_042186555.1 Aquarana catesbeiana
TGGGCTCCATGATCATTGGACTGCCAGGAAGATGTAGCGCTGACTGTTTGCAAAACCTGAATCCCTGATGGAAGAAAATCTTGAATTGGACAATGACTGACCTTCATGTGATGAGGGGCGTAGTGCAAAGCTTGGCGTAAGCAGTCTATGGCTTTTTTTCCTTGACCTCTTACTCTCCAGTACAAAGCAGCCATACTGGATAAAACCCATGATGTCTGGTTCTACAGTGTGAGGAAAAAAAAGCAAAGGGATGAGGGGACATCAAACAGAAATGAACACTAAAAGCATATCTTGGCTTGTTACAATAAGGCATACGTTGTTCTGTATAAGGCCAGCCATAGACGGTTCAAATCTCAGCTGGTTCAGCACAAACGGCCGAGATTTGAACCGTGTGTGGGCAGGCTGAATGTACCAAGCTGATCGATCAACTTGGGTACAACCAGCCTGCCAGACTTACTTGCGATCATCGCTAGCAATAACGACTGTCTTCTCCGGACGGGACGGCTTCCCCCGCTGGGAGAACAATGTCTCGGCAGGAGGGATTCCCCTGTCAGCACAATCTGTGGTGATAAAAGAATAATGCGAATTTTGCACCATCTATGACCGGCCTAACTACCGGTAAGTCAGGTTGGCTTCTTTAACAATTTAATTTCCCTGCCATTCTGGAAATTACTTTATACTTCTAACTTGTGTTCTGTATTTCAGAAACTCAGCTGCTCCCTGATGACAGACAAGGTCCCGGCAGTGGCATGGGAAGCCTCGTGGTCTGTAATAACTGTCAATGCAAATCAAATGGTGTCCATGGCCACTGCCAAGACCTTGGCTCACATAAGGGCTGGGGGAGAGGGGAGCAGCTGAGTCTTTCTGGAATCCCAAAGCTTTCCAACACCCCCGACATAATTAATAATATTAATGACAGAAAAAAAACAAACAAACAAACAACAGCTTTAATCACCTTTTCCAGCATCTTCATTATTCTGGCTCCCACTTGCTCTAAAGATTGTGGAGGGTACTTGTCCTTACCAAGGTTCTGTAAAACCTGAAGGATAACACATAATGGCATCAACATCCTACCAGGGAGAATTCAGGTGTACTGCATGGGCAGAAAAGTTAGGAGACAAGATATGGGCAACAGTATGTGGACACATCTCCAAAAAAAATAAAATGGAGTTCAAGTGTTTCTAGTGAAGGGCACTGGTAATAGCAGCAAACGAGGGCACATTAGACCAGGCAGACAATTGGGCACTTCCAAACTGATCTAACAAATCATCTTTTGGCTGAATGGGCACAGATTCCCACAGACACATTCCAAAATCTTGAGGAAAGCTTTGAGGAGACAAACCCATTTTAATGGCCATGGTTTGGAATGGGGTGGCCAACAAGCTCAGGATGGTCCGGTGTTGGTCAATGGTTTAGTTTTGGTCCTGGTCTCAGTGTCGGTCCTGGTTCTGGTCCCAGTGTCAGTGTCGGTCCTGGTTCTGGTCCCAGTGTCGGTCCTGGTCCTGGTCCCAGTGTCGGTCCTGGTCCTGGTCCTGGTCCCAGTGTCGGTCCTGGTCCTGGTCCCAGTGTCGGTCCTGGTCCTGGTCCCAGTGTCGGTCCTGGTCCTGGTCCCAGTGTCGGTCTTGGTCCTGGTCCCAGTGTCGGTCCTGGTCCTGGTCCCAGTGTCGGTCTTGGTCCTGGTCCCAGTGTCGGTCCTGGTCCTGGTCCCAGTGTCGGTCTTGGTCCTGGTCCCAGTGTCGGTCCTGGTCCTGGTCCCAGTGTCGGTCTTGGTCCTGGTCCCAGTGTCGGTCCTGGTCCTGGTCCCAGTGTCCACAAACTCACGGCCAAATAATGCAGCACAAAGCAAAGACTGCAGCCAATCAGATCAATTCATAAGCAGCAATTGAAATACAAAAAAAAATTTCCCAGCACGCAACCTAACACAAATTAAGCTGTTTCATCATTTCAGATTTTGGAGGAATTTTATTATTGTTCAATGGGTTGCTGTGCCTATGTGCCCCTTTTCTTTTTCTAGTTAGAAATAAAATTTGAGCGACTTCCATTTTTGCTTTGTTGGATTTGTGCAGACATACACCGGAGGTCGGCTGCCTTTAGTAAGTCTTCTAGTGTTTCTGTACCATTAAAAGAGTATTTTATTTTTTTAAGAATCATACTTACCTAGGAGGATGCTGCACCTGTCCCTCACTGGCTCTAACACTGAGAACGGAGCGATCAAACACCACCATCAGTTACCGCTGTCTGCTCTGCTCCCCCCACACTCACTGGAGAGCTGGGCTGTGGAGTGGCTGGCTCAGGCTCTTAGCGTCTTGCCGAGAGGCTGAGCCAGGTGCCGGTCCAGGCATGTGGGCTGATCGAGACTTCATTGTCGCTATCTTACCCAAGCCTGGACCGGCTGGGTGACGTCAGCCACTGTCAGCTGAAAACGGGTCACAGGAGTGCAGAGGGATCCACAGGAGAAGTACAGTCAAACAAGATTTAGCTGTACTTCTCCTTTAGGGTAGATGGGGTTGTCTCCAGGGTATTTTCACAATCAATTTTTATCATTGCTATACAGTGGTACCTTGGATTACGAGCACAATCCGTTCCAGGAGAATGCTTGTAATCCAAAGCACTTGCATATCAAAGCGAGTTTTCCCATAGAAGTCAATGGAAACGAAGATAATTCGTTCCGCATTGATTTCTCTTGCATGCAATACCGCATGTGGCCAGAGGTGTGTGTGTGTGTGGGGGGGGGGGGGCGCCGGAGAGCCTCAGAAATACTCGGGGACACCTCGGCTGAACTCGGAAACACATTTCCGAACGGCTCCGAACTGTTCCGAGTGTCCCCGGCGCCCCCCGCACCTCTGGCCAAATGAGGTACTGCACACCCCATTGGCTTGAATCTTGCTCGTTTTGCGAGACAACACTCGCAAACAGAGTCAGGATTTAAAAAAAAAAAAAGTTGCTCGTCTTTCAAAACGCTCATTAACCGCGTTACTTGTAGACCAAGGTTCCACTGTATATCTGTACCAGGCCGGGAGCTCAGACAGTTTAAGGTGATAAGGTGATCGTAAAATTTTCTTTTAATAACACAGTAGCAGGGGCCAACGGCTCCCGCTGCAGCCTCCAGGTCCAGTGAGAGAGAGAGACAGTGGAGAGACAGTGGAGAGACAGTGGAGAGAGACGCTGCTCTCAGGCATACAGTGCTGGATCATAATCGGGCTCTGGTAAGTATTGGGGGGGGTTCTATACACAGGTGGGTTTTTTTTAACCTCAAAATGGTAGTAAACTTTGTTTTTCAAAAATTGCTGACAGGCAAGGTATTTATGACAGAAGGGAACCCTATCGGTCTCTTCCGTCATAAATCTTCCTTCCTCCTGCCTCTCATACGCATGCGCAGCTCAGTGGATTACGGCCTCAGATCTGTGCCGCGGTGATGCGACTCCTGCACACATGCACGGGAATGATGTCATCATGGTCCCGGCCAAACAGCTGAAGGCACAGAACCTGGAAGGAAGACAGGGGGGTGAAGATGGAAGGGCCTGCCGGATCGGTCACACCGCAGCGCTGGAGGGCACTGTTTCACAGGTAAGTGCTATAAATGTGCCAATATGCTGTGCATACTAGCACATTATGGCATAACCCACCTGGGGGGGGGCCCCTAAAAAGAGAAAAACAATCGAACTTAACTACCGCTTTAATGCAGAAAATGCATTAAGGTAAAAAAAAAAAAAAAAAAAAAAACCTTCCACCTTTACAACCACGTTAAATGTAGGTATTACACTGTGCAGAGATGCCTTGATGTAGCACTGAGGCTTCACATATACAAATATATAAAACATAATCAGCTCACCTGAGACTGGACAAATGAGGCGGAGATTTGTCTGTTCAGAACCACCCAGCACTTCAGGGGGGTCGAGAGAGTAATGAGAGCTACGGCAGGTATACCTACTTTATGAGGTTTTCTTCATATAAACAAATCACCTTATGAATTTTATGAAGGAGTCTAAGCTGAATATACATGGGGCCATTTTGATCTCCATCTGCTCTGGAACACTTGTCCCTCACTATATATACCATATATGAATTTAAGGTGGGTCTGGATATGGCCCTTACCTCTTTCAGCTGGCTCTCCCCAGTGTAGTGTATAGCAGCTCTATTGGCAACCCCGTACAGATGGTCCAGTGTATGCATGCTGGCCGCCATGTTGGCATTACAGAGAGGCTCCACCCCTGGTTCTTGCAGCGGAGTGGCAAAGTCCACATGTTCTGTAATGCTAAAGAGACAAATCCAAGAGTAAGAGAAGAACATTTCATTTGAAACTGATGGGTATGCAAACAATGCAAGGGTTTTTGTATATTACGTGAACAATTTGCCTTCATTTTCATTAACCGCTTCAGCCTCGGAAGATTTGGCTGCTCAATGACCAGGCCATTGTTTTGCGATTCGGCACTGCGACGCTTTAACTGACAATTGCGCGGTTCATTGGTATCAGTGAGGGGAATTATGCCCCATTGTTGGTATCCGTTAACCACTTAAGCCCCGGACCAATTGGCTGGCTAAAGACCAGAGCACTTTTTGCGTTTCGGCACTGCGTCGCTTTAACTGACAATTGCGCTGTCTTGCGATGCTGTACCCAAACAAAATTGATGTCCTTTTTTCCCCAACATATAAAGCTTTCTTTTGGTGGTATTTGATCATTTTTTGTTAAAAAAAAATTAAAAAAGACCGAATTTAAAATTTTTTTTTTATATATATATTTTGTTATAAAATTTTGCAAACAGGTAATTTTTCTCCTTCATTGATGTACGCTGATGAGGCGGCACTTATGGCAGTGATGGGCACTGATGGGTGGCAATAATTGGCACTATAAACAAAAAGAGCGACAATTTTGAAAAGAAAAACAATATTTTTTACTTTTTGCTATAATAAATATCCCCAAAAAAAAAAAAATTATTACAAATTTCTTCATCAGTTTAGGCCAATATGTATTCTTCTACATATTTTTGGTAAAAAAAACCCCGCAATAAGTGTATATTGATTGGTTTGCGCAAAAGTTATAGAGTCTACAAAATAGGGGATCACCTCTGCGGTTTTTATTTTTTGCGCTATAAACAAAAAAAGAGCGACAATTTTTGACGAAAAAAAAAAAAAAAAAAACACACACACAATATTTTGTACTTTTTGCTATAATAAATATCCCCATTTTTTTTAAAAAAAAAAAAGCTATTTTTTTTCTCAGTTTAGGCCGATCTGTATTCTTCTACACATTTTTGGTAATAAAAATCACAATAAGCGTATATTGATTGGTTTGCGCAAAAGTCATAGCGTCTACTAAATTGAAGATAGATTTATAGCATTTTTATGATTATTTTTTAATTGTTTACTAGTAATGGCGGCGATCTGTGATTTTTATCGTGACTGACATTAGGGCGAACACATCGGACACTTTTGACACATTTTTGGAACCAATGGCAATTATACAGCGATCAGTGCTATAAAAATGCATGAATTACTGTAAGAACTGTCACTGGCAGGGAAGGGGTTAACACTAGGGGGCGATCAAGGGGTTAACTGTGTTCCCTCTCTGTGTTCTAACTGAAGGGGGGATGGGACTGTCTAGGGGAGATGACAGATCGCTGTTCATACTTTGTATGGTTCTCGGTGTGTCACGAGCGATCGCGGGAGCCCGGCGGTCATCGCGCCCGCTGGGCACTCGCATCGGCTCCGGGGGCAGCAGCGGGCCCGAGCGCCCCTAGCGGCCACAGGGCGAAGCGACGTAACATAACGTCGTTTTGTCCAGCTGTGCCATTCTGCCGCAGTAAAACTGCGGCGGCTGGTCGGCAAGTGGTTAAAGTGGATGTAAACCTGACATTATTTTTTTTTTAATTAAGACTTGCACCTTGTACAGTAGAGGATTTCATGTCATCTGTGTCCAGTCTTGCCACGAAGAGTTAATCCAGCTGAGAGCAAACCTCTTATCTTTTTCAGTGAGATAAAAACTGACAGACACAGAAATAGGAGTCAGTTTCTCTCCCTTACTGTGAGTGGCAGGTGATTTACATATCTCATGCAGGAGCTGGAGAGAGACATTCTGTGTACTTCAGATCCCCTCATTTCTTCTCCAGCTCTCCCAGGATTGGCTGCTCCACAACTCGGCATGATTGGGCATGCTGAAGTCACGTGGTGACTTTTCTGGGTTTTGACTGGATGTTAGAGATCATAGCAGAAGTTCAGCGTAAGAAATACACAGGAGAAAATGCATGTTGACAAGGGGAGTGTAGAGGTGGGCGGAGAGTCTACTGACATCACGACTCCACCCACCGAGCTCCGGACAACAGACCCGCCCACAGAATCTGCAGTTTTGCGATTAGGAACTATCATCCCTCTCCTCCTGCAGGCAGCCCATCCCCCATACAGTTAGAAACACCTCCCAGGGAATACATTTAAAACCTTGAACGCTCCCTAGTGTTAACCCCTTCCCTGCCAGTGACATTTATACAGTAATCAGTGGCTATTTATTAGCTCTGGTCGCTGTATAAATGTCACTGGTCCCAAAAAAGTGTCAAGCGCCCGACCTGTCTGTCGCAGTCTCGCTAAAAATCGCAGATCAACACCATTACTATTAAAAAAAAAAAAAAGAAGGCAGGCATAAATCTATCCTATAGTTTGTAGACGCTATAACTTTTGCGCAAACCAATCAAAATACGCTTATTGCGATTTTTTTTTTACCAAAAATATGTAGCAGAATACATATTGGCCTAAACTGAGAAAGAATTTTTTTTAAACATTTTTTTTATTGTTTAATATAGCAAAAAGTAAAAAATAGTTTTTTTTCCAAAATTGTTGCTCCTTTTTTGTTTATAGCGCAAAAAATAAAAACCACAGAGGTGATCAAATACCACCAAAAGAAAACTCCATTTGTGGGGGGGGACATCAATTTTGTTTGGGTACAACGTCGCACGACCGCGCAATTGTCAGTTAAAGCAACGCAGTGCCGTATCGCAAAAAAAAATGGCCTGGTCATTAATGGGCCAAATCCTTCTGGTCCTTAAGTGGTTAAAGTGTTACAAAACCCAGGAGCCTGCAGTCACTATATCTGGTCTCCCACAGTACACAGAACACGGAAATGCAATAGTTTAAGTAAATATAAACTGCTAAATACCTTTTCTCATCAGCAGTATATAGCAGTCTTGTGACTTGTATCAGTGTCTGGTTAAAACTTGTAGTAGGAGTTTTCAATCTCCACGATCCTCTGTCTGGACAGTGCCGATTGGCCCTGTGCTGATCACATGCACTTTCCCCAAGAAAAAAAAAACAAAACTCTAGCAATAAACACCAAACCGAGCATGTGCAGCCTGACTCCTAACGCTCTGTTCTGTCAGTAGATGGGTTGGAGTCAGTTGAGGGGGGAGGAAGATCAGAGAGAAGACAGGATCACAAAACCTTTACACACAATGCAGAGGATTAACCCCTTAGGTTCTACAGTAAGTATAACAAGCATGCTTTACTGCATATGCAGACTGATTTTACTGTTGTGGGTAAGCTCTGACAAAAAAAAAAAAAAAAAAGCAAAAAAAAAAAAAAAAAATTGTCTTCTATGCAGAGCTTCATCAGATTTTTCATTTTTAGTAAACCAACCCCATAGTGATTTAGGACTATATACCACCTCCCTCTCTCCCCAACTTTATAACACTGGGTGCTGGGAACAATGCTAACTGATAAGAGTGCAGCAAAGGCATAAGAGATCACTGGATGTTATCAGCTTACTGGATTTCTGGCAGGTTCAACTGTTTTTGTTTTTTTTTTTTTAAAGTGGGAAAAAATTCCCATGCATATTTTTTACCTAAAGGAAAACCCAACATAAGGATTACCTATAGGGACAGTAAATGTCTTCTAAATGTGCACCGTTCAGCTGGTGACGTCACCAGCGCATGCTCTCTGAAGGAACGGCCACCCGGGCCATACCTTCAGAGTCCTCTGCCGTAAACAGCGGGTCTCTCTCACACATGCACGGGAGTGATGTCATCGCGGCTCCAGCCGCTCACACAGTCGGAGTCCGCGAACCTGGAAGGAGGACCGGGTGAAGAGGTGAAGATGGAAACGCCTTTAGCGGTGACAGCGCGTCGCTGGAGGGCTTTGTTCAAAGGGAAGTTTCACATAATGTGCTAGCATGCTAGGCATATAAGCACAATTATGACATTGCCTTGCAGGTTGCAAAAAAAGAAAAAAGAAAAACAAAAAAAAAACAAAACAAAACAAAAAAAAAAACACAGCGGTTTACTACCGCTTTAATATTTATTCAAACGAATATAGCAAAACACTTTCAGCCCCCGTTCACACCAGTGTGCAGTGCGATTGGACATGAGATTTGACAGTTCCAAATTGAATGACAAGTCGCAACCCATTGTCGGCAATGGAACCGTTCACATTGTCGATTTCATGTGCAACTTGCATTGACATCGGTGCACGAAAATCGCACAGATGTCAGCAAGCCGCAGATGAAATCGCACTGGCCGGCGGTTTCGAAATCATGATGGAGCGTGATTTCAAAGCCGCATTCAGTGTGAACAGGGACTTAACGGCATATTTACCAGATTGTATTGGACCAAATAAATTAAAAAATTCATTGATTCAGTCATAATACTTCACTTGTCATAGGAGAAGTTCTGCATTGTGGGCACCACTTTAGAAGCCCAGTGGTTGCTGTAGTTTATTCAGCAGGCAGTGGGATAGAGCAGTGATAATATGTACAGGTTTATTAACAGCCAATAAGATTTCAGCTTACTGAAGTCTGATCACTGATAAAAAGTGCAAACCCTCTGTTATGAATTCTGGGTTGAAAGACCGGATTCCTTCATTGAGGACTGCACTGCTGACCTCCTTCCAATAACACAAGTCACAAGACTGCCATGCCGATCCTCTGGATTCTATACTTTCCATGGCACTCGCCTAGAAAAAAAAATGTGCTGACCCGGGCTGAGCGCTCATTTCAAAAGTGCCCAGCAGTTTTAGGAAGGCATGTACCTGTAAATAAGAGAATACTTACCTTTTCTGCTGCCCGTGTCACTGAACTCCGCACCATTGCTGAGAAATGTATTCTCTGCTGGGGAACTGACACTCTGAGGAGTCTGCTGGATCCCCCGCAGTTCTCACTGGTTCCTCTTGGGGTTGTAAAGGTTCCTTCTTTTTTTCCTTCAAAATAACATGTTATACTTACCTCCTCTGTGCAAGGGTTTTGCACAGAGCGCCCCCCACCCTCCTCTTCTGGGGTCCCCCAGCGGCGCTCCTGGCTCCTCCTCTTCCTCTTCACGAGAGCCCCCAGGGAGAGCCGCACTCTAATAGGGGCACCGATGTGGGCACGCTCCCAACTTGGCCCCGCCCCCCAGCTCCTGTGTCACTAGATTTGATTGACAGCAGTGGGAGCCAAAGGCTCCTGCTGATATCAATCTATCCAATGAAGATTGGAGACAGCTGCTGTGTACATCTACTTTGCTGGAAAGATCGGGTTCAGGTAAGTAAAAGGGAGGCTGCTGCACTAGAGAAGTTTTTTCACCTTAAAGCATAGAATGCATTAAGGTGAAAAAACCTTGAGGGTTTACAACCACCTTTAACATCATTAAAGGATTTAGCAGTGATGGTGAGGCTGGAAGGAGGAGCTAGTGAGAGATGCGGGAACCTGGTAGGTTGACACTCCAGGAAGTGTTGGTTGCTCTGTAGGACTTCTGGGTACTATTTCTCAGCATCAGAGGGGAGTTCATTTGCACGGGCAGCAGGAGAGTGAAGTATTCCCTTTCTCCCTAAAGCGAAGCTCCAATTAAAAAAAAAAAAAATAAAAGTCAGCGGCTACAAATACTGCAGCTGCTGACTTTTAATAAAATCGGACACTTACCTGTCCCAGCGATGCGGGAGAAGCCCCGCTCGTCTCCCCCTCTTCTCTGCGGCGCCGGCATTGTCACTCTGGGCACTCAGCTGTTGGCTTCACAGCCGGGTACGCACTGCACATGCCTGAGCCGCGCTGTGACTGGCCGGGCAATCATCTGGGACCTGTGACGTGTCCCAGATGATTGCCCGAGAGGGAGAGGGGGGAGGTGATCTTACGTCCGGCGCCGTGGTGCTCCGGGAGGAAGTGGGAGCTGGAACCCTCTAAAAAGAGGGGTTCCGTCCCCCCCCCCCCCCAAAAAAAAATGGCATGTCAGGGGGTCACCTTCCTTTAAAGTGGAAGTTCCATTTTTGGGTAGAACTCCGCTTTAACATGTATCCCAATCTGTCCAACTATCTCCTACTCGAGTCCACCTTTAAGGCGATCCCTGAAAACCCATCCTGCTACTACCTAAGAACTGAACATTTATTTGCACCATCAGATCCCCCCCCCCTCCCCCCACAGTTATTAGCTTTTATTTCACCTTTCACACTCCCTTTCAGAATGTAAGCTCTAATGAGCGGGGCCCTTCTTGTACTGAATCTTATTTCAGCTGTACTGTCTGCCTTCATTTTTGTAAAGCAACATGCAAACTGTTAGCACTATATACAGTGCTGTGAAAAAGCATGTACTCCTAATTATTATTATTTTTTGCATATTTATCAATATGATTCAGATTTTTTCAGAGAATTTAAAAAAGACAAGTGAAATCCAAAATGCAGTTTTTTTTGCAGAGAACGCAACGTTATAGCAAATTTTAAGGCTTCATTCACGCAGCATTTTAACCCCAGCTGCTGGAAGAATCCAGTGGATTCCTGCAGATGGATTCACAGGTGGATGAAGATAGTGTTAGATGCTCAGCCTGTATAAAGCAACGACAGACTGACAGGGGCCGTGCCCACAGCTGGTAATTGTGTGCAATTTGTACACACAACACTCTCCTGCATAGGTTGAGGAACAGAGGATTGCCCCCGGACATCATACACTTCTGTATCCAGGGGGATTATCTGTCTCTAAATATTATACATATATAGGATTACATGTGAACACCCACAGCAGCTGTAAGCCTGTCATTGCATTGTACATGCTGATGGCCACAACGGTCTGCAAGCACCCCTGAATCCAGCAGCGGGAATTCACTGGATCCTTCCTGCAGCTAGAGTCGAAATGTCATGTGACTAGGCCCTAAAGCAGGCATATGCAATTAGCGGACCTCCAGCTGTTGCAAAACTACAAGTCCCATCATGCCTCTGCCTCTGGGTGTCATGCTTGTGACTGTCAGAGTCTTGCTGTGCCTCATGGGGCTTGTAGTTCTGC
Organism: Aquarana catesbeiana; assembly: GCF_042186555.1. Lineage (NCBI taxonomy): Eukaryota > Metazoa > Chordata > Amphibia > Anura > Ranidae > Aquarana > Aquarana catesbeiana. Next base: position 11,219 of record NW_027362727.1, read on the forward strand.
AACAGCTGGAGGTCCGCTAACTGCATATCCGTGTCCTAAAGCGTTTGTAAACCTAAATGCTGTTTTTACAAATGTAGGCTGGGAATTTCCTGTTAGAGGGCAGCGTATTAAAAAAAAAAAAAAAATGCTTTCAAATACCAATATTCCATGTTTTTTGCCCCAGGTCGCAGCACTGCCTTGCTCTTTCTCTAATCGGAAACGTCCTGGGCGGTGGGTGGGGCCAGTCTGCCCTGCCATGAATTGCAATGACAGGTGGAATCACTGTCAATCTTACCTGTCCTCTCAGGCTGCCCAGCTGCCTATGTCACCAGTAGTGTTCAATTCCTCCTGTCATTGCAATTCAGCAGACTTGTCCCACCCACCGCCTTGGTCGTTCGGATAGTGATCCATGGCAATGTGAAGTGGTGCAGAGGACCCTGCAGATCGTCGACACCGCTAACAAGCAAGTGACCTTAATGTGGACTTGGAGCGGCACTCAAAAGGTAGGGACTCTGTTCCCGTGATCGCAAAAGTAACGAGGTGCATGTGTGCCGATATACTCATCGAAAGACATGTAAGCAGTAAATAGATAAGCAATGCAAGAATACCAATGCGCAAACCACTCTAAAAGAAATATATATGAAAGAATAGCTGCCAACATCACAAGGTGCCCTCACACTGCATAAATGGATAAAGAAAAATAATGTGGCGCATATTCAGTGTAAACAGTGATAAATATAAAGTGCAATGTTCAAAAGTGCAAAAATCAGAAGAACTTCATATAATATGATCTTGCATACAACTGTGCAAAGAAATTTCCAAAAGTGCAAAAGGTGCATCAAAATATTAATAAGTACATAAAAATGAATGTCCAATCAAAAAGTGACAAAAAATAATATATAAAGTGCTTGTGCAAATAAACAGGAAACATCCAAAGTGTTGTCACCATCCACTCAGTAATGTCCAATCATGGATAATAGAAAGTTAATAAAGTAAAGTGCTTTGTGCAAGGGAAAAAAAAAAAAAGGAAATCATCCAATTTATCCAAGTGTTGTCACCATCCGCTGTGTACCAATAGTTTGCCCCAGCCTCTCGCCTCATACAGAGACCCCTACGGGTCTAGTCAAGCCTCTTGTAAAGATGATTCCCCAGCAAACTGTTGATCTCCAGAGGTATCCACAGACTGCTCCCATATAGGGATCACTTTCGTGGCTCATCAAGTAAAGCTTACATGGAATGAGAGAAGGTGGGCTCCATAGTGCAGTAATCCAATAAAAGTTTATTTTAAAACACACGTAGTAACTTAGTTAAAAACGATGCAAACAGCTTCACAAATGATAGGACTTCCGGTCTCGGCTGCGACCGGAAGTGACGAAACCTGGCTCCTCCCTTACGCGTTGCGTCACTGAACACGTCACTTCATCAAACGGGTATGGAGCCTTATTGCCTTACCTCTACCCTTCTCCAGAAAAACATCACAGGTTTGTCAGGAGCCAGAATGATGAATCATTGTCCCATCTTTACAAGAGGGTTTGACTAGACCTGTAGGGGCCTCTGTATGAGGCGAGAGGCTGGGGCAAACTATTGGTACACAGCGGATGGTGACAACACTTGGATGAATTGGATGTCTTCCATTTTTTTCTTGCACAAAGCACTTTACTTTATTAACTATCTAATATCCACGATTGGACATTACTGAGCGGATGGTGACAACACTTTGGATGAATTGGATGTTTCCTGTTTATTTGCACAAGCACTTTATATATTATTTCTTCTATATTTCTATATTATTTCAACTGTGCAAAGAAATTTCCAAAAGTGCAAAAAATCAGAAGAACTTCATATAATATGATCTTGCATACAACTGTGTAAAGAAATTTCCAAAAGTGCAAAAGGTGCATCAAAGTATTAATAAGTACATAAAAATGAATGTCCAATCAAAAAGTGAAAAAAAATAATATATAAAGTGCTTGTGCAAATAAATAGGAAACATCCAATTCATCCAAAGTGTTGTTTATTTGCACAAGCACTTTTTATATTATTTTTTGTCACTTTTTGATTGGACATTCATTTTTATGTACTTATTAATACTTTGATGGACCTTTGGAAATTTCTTTGTATGCAAGATCATATTATATGAAGTTCTTCTGATTTGCACTTTTGAACATTGCACTTTATATTTATTACTGTTTACACTGAATATGCGCCACATTATTTTTCTTTATCCAGTAAATAGATAAGAACGTCCCTCTCCCAGCAAGTGTAACAATGAAGTATGGAGCAACCTCTGTCCCCCACCCCCCCCGAAGCATTTTTCCGCACCCATGGATGCTTAGTCATAGTCCCTGGTGGGAGGAGTAAAATGTGTTGGTGGGCGTGGTTTCTTGGTGGAGACATGTAGGCGGTGGACGCTCAATACTTCGGTGTTCCACTAGCGGGTGGGTTAGACTGGTCGGGAGAGCGGTCTCTTCTCCATTTACTGCAAGCAGGGAGGAAGTCACTGGCAGGATCAACATTTCATCCAAATACATTGCATTAAAAAAAAAAAGGCACACCATGTTTATTGTAGAGACTGCTTTTTTTTTTGGAGGGGGGGGTTTACAACTGCTTAAACTAAAAAGCTGTGATCCCCCTCCAAAATGAACAGTTCTAGAAGGATAACCCTACTGCCCAAAATTGTACTTACTCTATATTTTTAGCGGATACAGCCAGCCACGTGCTGGCTACTGTAGACAATTCAACGCGGCGCAATTTCAGGCACTCGTCTGGACTCGGCCATCCCAGGCTGCGGTAATCCGGTCGTCTGCCTGCGTGAGATGTGCACAAGAGAGTCAAAATATAAGAGAAATCCAAGCCAGGACATGATTAAAAAGTCTCTGTTCGCTTCTACTGAAGATTCCACAGCAAAAAAACGACACTTCCGGTAGTATTAATCGCCTCCTCCCCACCTGAGCTCAGTGGTTTCTCCCGCCGACCCCTACATCACTATAGGGTGGTATAGCAGTGGTGGGAGGAACCACTGAGGATAGCCACAAACCAAGACTCTCCCGTCAAGACACTCGTGTTGTGTTGGTTTATGAAGATTCTTCAAATTGAGGATTTCACTGCAGAAGCAATTGGCCGGGCCGACAGCAGAAGAGGCAACTATCTAACCTGATCCTTAAAAGGTGCAGCTTCATTTTTTTATATTCAACCTAGGGGTCAGAAACTGGTTGATTGTAGCCACCCGTCAGGGAAGATTGTGACCCCCCGCTGTGCCGCCAGCTCCTGTCCTCAGATTAGAGAGGCAATTAGCAATATGGTTGGACCTTGCGAACTAGAAAACCAAATGGCAATCGGCAAAGAAAGGCCCTGACCAGCTAATACTTCCAAATCACAAGATGTGTCTATGATAAAGCAGCGACAAAAGGGAACTGGTGGGCCCCGGTGGGACTTGTGTTGCAGATCAAGTCTCTGCAGGCTGGGAGTGTGTAAAAGGACAGGTTTGCTGCCAGGGGGAAGCAGGCTGCACAAGTGTGCCAGCTGTAATGACAGGTCATCAGTGCTGGGCTGGCAATGTTATAAGAGGAATTGGCAGTTTTCTGCTGCCTACAATGCGAATGAGTGTGTACCCAGACTTCTGCACTGTGCATGACATACTAACGACCCCGGCACTCTGTTACTTACCTCCAGACCTCTGCACATTGCGTTAAATAGAAAGCACAAAAAAGGAGGACGCCTCTAAGTGCAGCATAAACAAATTTATTGACCCAAAGATATTAAAAACACTCACATTTGTAAATGGTGTGAAAGGATGTCATGTACATAAAAAGGAGCATCCTGGTCACAGGCATCAGAGGATTGATCCAAGTACACGAAGGTGCCGAGCCTTTGATGGGCATAATGGAGAACAGAGCATAGATTCACAATCGGCATAGCTCAACGGAGCCGACCCGTGAGAATCTGACAGTGTTGAAATCCGCTGTGACGTCAGAGGCATGCAAGGGGCGTGATTACGCATTTTGAGGCGGTACCGCCTCTTTTTTTTAAACCTATCAGCAAATCAATAAATGTGTTTATGCTGAACTTAGGAGGTGCCCTCCTGTGTCCTATGTATGGCAGATTAACCTTCTATATGGAGAGGAGCTACCCCAAAGAGTTTTGCAATTCTGCCCCCCCCCCCAAAGAGTTTTGCAATTCTGCCCCCCCCCAAGGAGTTTTGCAATTCTGCCCCCCCCCCCAAGGAGTTTTGCAATTCTGCCCCCCCCCCAAGGAGTTTTGCAAGTCTGCCCCCCCCCCAAGGAGTTTTGCAAGTCTGCCCCCCCCCCAAGGAGTTTTGCAATTCTGGCCCCCCCCCAAGGAGTTTTGCAATTCTGGCCCCCCCCCAAGGAGTTTTGCAATTCTGGCCCCCCCAAGGAGTTTTGCAATTCTGGCCCCCCCAAGGAGTTTTGCAATTCTGGCCCCCCCAAGGAGTTTTGCAATTCTGGCCCCCCCAAGGAGTTTTGCAATTCTGGCCACCCCAAGGAGTTTTGCAATTCTGGCCCCCCCAAGGAGTTTTGCAATTCTGGCCCCCCCAAGGAGTTTTACAATTCTGGCCCCCCCCAAGGAGTTCTGCCGCTCTGCCCACCAAGGAGTTCTGCCGCTCTGCCCCCCAAGAAGTTCTGCCGCTCTGCCCACCAAGGAGTTCTACCGCTCTGCCCACCAAGGAGTTCTACCGCTCTGCCCTCTGGGTGAGGTTAGATCTCTTCCATGATGTTTGGGCAGATCTCTGCCTCTCCAAGGTTATCTACCACTGGTTTGGATGAGAGTGTCGATTAAATCTGCTTGTTTGAAATTAATTTTGGACTTGCATGGCTTATTAAAAGGGGTTTATTCAAGTAGGAAATAAACATGCTGGTTGTCAAAGGATCCCCTAAAAATGGGTTTGCTCGTTTTCTTTGGATTGTCATAATGAAAAAGTCCTGGGACTTCTACATTTTTCCTGTGGAGCTCTCGTTAGTCTATGTGAAAGTGTATTATTCAAAATGACATTGTGTAGGATATGAATTACCTAATTACAATAGCAGACCCAAAAAAAACAAATAAAAATGCACTGCGTAACAGTAAAGCCGGACATAGATGGATCGAATCTCTGCCGGTTCGATGTGGCCGAGGTTTGATCCATTTATGGGAAGGCTGGTTGTACTGAAGTCGATCCATGGTTTGACTTCAGTACAACCAGCCTGTCAGGTTTTTTTACATGCGATCACTGCCGGTGGCTTTGTATTCTGTCGGCAGGGAAGGCTTCTTGGTGGCAGAACACAGTAGCGCTACGTTGAGAGATTTCCACTTCATCAACATTGAATGTGATTGATGGGGGAATAGAGTAATATACTTTATTGGTCACCAATAAATTTGTACATATGGTCACCTTTTATTCAGTGCAGAACAGAGTGGAATAAAAGGTATTCTACCTTGTGGACCTGGAGCAGGTATTTTTGGACCACTAATTTCCAGTGCAGCTTGCAAGTCATCACTTCCTCCATCAACAGTATCTTCATAAGCCCCATATGGGAGGTCGGCCATATTAGTACGATCTAATTTTGGCTTCTTAAGACGTTTGACTTGAAAAGTAATCTGCAAAATATTAAACAAAGTAAAGGATTTATTTTTTTTACATAGTTACATCATTCCGGCTTGGACCAATGTAACTGGGATCTCTATAGAAGCTGGAAATCAATTAAGCCGGCACCGATAACTCCAACGATCTCCGCTTGCTCCCGGGTTCCATGCCATTCAGGGAACACTTTGCATTGTCTCAACGAATGTAAAGCATTCACTGATTGCACAAGGTAGGGAAGTGGAACGGTGATGTGAATACATACATACGCGGAAGCCATACCTAGAATTCTTCTTTATTAACTTAAAGCAGAACTAAACGCAACCACCAGAGATGTGCCAGAGATGCGGTATATAGTGCAGTAATTTATTATTAAGGTAATTGTAAAGTCTCTCTTTTTTTTTTATAAATAACAAACATGTCATACTTACCTGCTGTGTACAGTTGTATTTACACAGGGCAGCCCGGATCCTCCTCTTCTCAGGTCCCTCTTCATTGCTCCTGGCCCCTCCCTCCTGTCGAGTGCCCCCACAGCAAGCAGCTTGCTATTGGGGCACCCGAGCTGCAGCTCCACGTGCCCATTCAGACACGGAGCTGCCATTCTGCCCCACCCTCTTTCTCCCCTGATTGGCTGGCTGACTGACAGCCGTGGGAGTCAATGGCGCCACTGCTGTCTCTCAGCCAATCAGGGTGGAGAGTCCCGTATGGCGGAGGCACTCATGGACATCGCTGAACAGAAAGGGGGCTCAGTTAGGCATTAGGGAGGCTGCTACACACAGAAGCACAGATTTATATATACACAAACACAATATATATATATATATATATATATATATATATATATATATATATATATATATACATATATATACATACACACACACACACACACTTTATTTATACATATATAAACAAATAAAACAGCCACATAGTATTGACAGCAGCGTATCCCCTGAGGACGTGTGTACGAAACATGTTGGGAGGGGCCTTACGTGCCGACGTCACACAGTTATTTTTTAGCAGCCATAAGAAAAAAAACAAAAACAAAAAAAAAAAAAACGGTCCATACCCATTCAGCTTCATCATCATCATCACAGTCGCCAAAGCAGGAGCCCGACTGGCCATCCTGAGCCCCTTTCTTCAACACTCTTATTCCCTGAAGGTCCATTCGCCTGCCTTTAAGCTCCAGGGCACCTTCAAAGGCTTCTAGGGGCCAGGAGTTTTCAAACTCGTCTACGAGGGCCAGCATCTCTTCAGACATTGGATCCTCAGGGGCGGGTTCCTCTGTATTGTTTGATTCAGCTAAGACAACATCTGGGGGGGGGGGGGAGGAAATCAGAAAGTAGGGGGAAAAAAAAGGGTGACAAAGGGATATTCCATGCTAATAAATGCTGTATTATGTGCTACGCTCCCAGTTATATCCTATTACCTATAGAAGCTTTAGAACACTTCATAACGGTATTTACAGTAACCACAGGGATATCTACCTCTTCTTTGCACTTTGACTTTCTCATGTTCCTTTCTTGTAAGCTTGGTGTCCCTTTATCCTTTAACCTAGTGGTCATCAACTCCTGATAGCAGTATTCTAGTCTGCATTTCCCCAAGGTAATACATAAAACCTGGCCTGTTAGTGGGTCCTGAGGACAGGAGTTGATGACCACTGCTTTAACCTCTTGCAAACCATGTATTGCGTATATGCAGCAACAAGAAAGGTGGGCTTTAAAGAACCATCTACTGCACATGTGCATTCATTATTGGAATGAGGTTTTTGCACAGACAGTACCCCTCCAGCACAATGATAAACTTTCAGGGGGGACAACAGCCAAGGAATCTCATTGGAAGCCAGTGGGGTGGGTTTCCAATCATATGGCTGCTGGGAGGGCCAATCACATCGGTCACATGATACAGAAGCCACGCCGTCTCCCAGGCATTAAAGCTCACCTAAAGGGGTGAAAGGGTTAAACTTCATTTGCATCTACTGCTGCCATTGATCATGTGTTCAGGGAACTAATGAATATGTCTTCTACCCTCTGTGTTGTTAAAGGAAGGGGAGGGCTCACAGATGTGAACATACAGGGGGCGTCATTTACTAAAACTGGAAAGTGTAACATCTGGTGCAGCTGTACATAGAACCCAATCCGCTTCAGGGTTTTATTGTCAAAGTTTAATTGAAGAAGCTGAAGTTATAAGTTGATTGGTTATCATGGACAGCTGCACCATATTCCGAGTGCTCCAGTTAGTAAATCTCCCCCACAAGGTTTACATCACGGGATTACGGTCTGGTCTTTCTTGAACCAATCACAGAGATCCTAAAGGTACAGAACCCCTCGTTATGTCTCTGTACACAGTGCCTGTGAACCGAGTCGTCCAAGGGTGGACAGATATTACCAAGCACAACCACTGCCTGAAAAGCAACTCCATTGCAATGCTTCCATGCAATCCATAGTTCTGGTCTAGTATTTTCGACAAGCTTATGTAAATGTAGTGGTCAGGTCACAAACATTGGCCATATAGTGTATATCCAATGTGCCCCTCATATCAACCTCTGTATGTCCTTCCTCATCTATATTCTGATTGATGGGGTCACTCCACCCTCCCTCTATTTCTGAACTTTTGTCATTTCCAAGAAGGCATGAAATCAGACTGATGCTTACTCTCGAGATGCAGCGAGGAGCTCGTACTTGGGTCTGTCCCCAGGTCCTCTGAAGTCTTTTCTTCTTCTTGAGAGTAAGTTTGGAAGTATTTCTGTGCATTGTGCTCCCCATCGTTCAAGTGAGATTGGCAATGTCCTGTTAACAGAAGCCGAAAAAAATGTAATTCAGAAAAAAAGACCACAAGCCTATTAGAGATCTCCAAGTATCCAATATTGAATAATTCCTCTAAACCAGGGGTCTACAAAAACGTATTACACAAAGGCCTAGTCTACTGTCCTGCAAACTTTAGGGGGAGCGGACTGTGGCCAGTGGGAGAAAACAATGCCTCATCATTGGTATTAAGAAGGAATAGTGTCTCATTGTGGGTTTCAGTGGGAGGAAAAGTGCCCCATCATTGGTTTCAGTGGGAGGAACAGTGCTCCATCATTGGTATCAGTGGGAGGAACAGTGCACCATCATTGGTTTCAGTGGGAGGAATAGAGCCCCGTCATTGGTTTCAGTGAGAGGAATAGAGCCCCGTCATTGGTTTCAGTGAGAGGAATAGAGCCCCGTCATTGGTTTCAGTGAGAGGAATAGAGCCCCGTCATTGGTTTCAGTGCCCCATCATTGGTATCAGTAGAAGGAATAGTGCACCATCATTGGGATCAGTAGGAGGCATATTGCCCCATCATTAGAAACAGTGGGAGAAATAGTGCCCCGTCATTGGAAATATTAGTGCCTCATCATTGGTGTTATTGGGAGGAACAGTACTCCATCATTGGTATTAGTGGAAGGAATGGTACCCCATCATTGGTGTCATTGGAAATAATATTGTCCCATCATTAGTGTCAGTGAGAGGATTAGTACACCATTGTCTGCAAGAACTATGCCCCACTGTTGCTGACAGTAGGAAGAAATAATGCCCCAAGGGCCAGAAAATAAGCAAAGGGCCTTATCCCAGCCCCCAGGTTGCAGTTTGGAGATCACTGCTCTGAATTGAAGGACAGTATAACGATAGTTAGAGATGAGTTCAATTGTAAGTGATAATTTCCTTGAAATTTCACTGAAAATTATGCCATTTTGGCAAAATGCATTGCTGTCAATACACAAGGTAAAAATAAAGCTTGTTTTTAAAGCCCAACTGAACTTTCTATTTAAACCAGCAAAATGTTATCAGGGACCATGAATCAGACAGAGACAGAAGTATAGTTTAATCACACTTGTATAATAATAATAATAATAATAATAATAATAATAATAATAATAAGGTAAACAGAGTAAGCGTAGTCAAAACAAGCCAGAGTTCAGTAACCGGATCGGGTAGTCAGCCAAGCCAACGTCAGAGAGCCAGAGATAAACGTAAATAGTACAGCAAGCAGGATCAGGAGCCAGAAGGAACGTCAGCCAAGCAAGTCTTCAACAGGAATGCAGGAGAAAGTTTCTATGATGTTGACAAAGGCGAAGGCAGAGATCAAGTGAGCTGGATGACTTTAAGTAGGCAGGACTGATTAGCAGAATCAACAACAGCTGGGTAACTGTGGAGAGAGATGGGAGCTGGCAATAAGCTGACAGCTGAGCAGCTAGCTCAGAGAAGGAAGGGCTGAGCCCAGCCCTGACAAATGTCCTCCAAATGCATCCACAATCTAGTCTCACCACACAAGACTCCATTGCTGAAGAAGCATGTTGAAGCTTGTTTAAAGTTTGCTGCACAACATTTAAAACAAGCTTGTGAAATACTGGGAAAATATAGTCTGGTCAGATGAGACCAACATTGAACTATTTGGATACTATAATACACACCATGTTTGGATGTCAAATGGCACATCACCCCAAAAACACCCCCCATACCAACAGTGATGTTTCGAGGTAGGAACATCATGGTGTGGGGCTGTTTTCCAGCGTACTGTACTGGCAAACTTCATATCATTGAAGGAAGGATGGATGGAAAAATGTACCAAAACATTCTTTATAAATATCTGCTGCCATCTACCAGGATGATGAAGATGAAACGAGGGTGGACATTTCAGCAAGACATAGAAGAGGCCCACGGAACCTTCAAGACTTGAAGACTTGTTTATGTAGAAGAATGGGCCAAAATCACACCTGAGCAACGCATGCAACTAGTTTCTCCATACAGGAGTC
>NW_027362728.1:0-35349 GCF_042186555.1 Aquarana catesbeiana
GCATACTTGTAACTACACCCCAAAACACTTTCTGATACTTGTCCAAAATATGGCGATACCAAATCTGAGAGACTTTTTTTTTTTTTTTTTTTTCAGCCTAGCCTCATAGAGAAGTGCACCATCCTTTTTAAAATCAGGCCTTCTTCTGACACTTTTTGTTTACAAGTAAAAATCCTGTATGTTTTGCTAGAAAAATACTTAAAACACCCAAACATTATATATTTTTGTAGCAGACACCCTAGAGAATAAAATGGTGGGTTTTGAAAATGTTTACGTCACACGGTATTTGCACACTCCTTTTTAACGCAATTTTACACACTAGTGCATAAATACAATTTAATGAATTTCAATGCACACACAGACAATATAATACCCACATTTTTGGTAAAATATGGTGTTGCGCCAGGTAAATAAATACCATGTCACACTTTCACCACTTAAGCCCCGGACCATTTGGCTGGCCAAAGACCAGAGCACTTTTTGCGATTCGGCACTGCGTCGCTTTAACTGACAATTGCGCGTTTGTGCAACGTGGCTCCCAAACAAAATTGACGTCCTTTTTTTCCCCAGAAATAGAGCTTTCTTTTGGTGGTATTTGACCACCTCTGCGGTTTTTATTTTTTGTGCTATAAACAAAAAAATAGCGACAATTGTGAAAAAATTGAGACCCTGTGTGTGTCCATGGGCACTGGGTGTTTTTGTATGATCCTTTATGATTTATCACTGTGTAAGGGCTCCTCTCTTTTTTCTTTTCTATATTTGTTGACAATATTACATTATGTTTTCTATCAAATTTTTTTTGGGATGAATTCGCATGAATCCACGTTTACCCTTCACGAGTGGAAGTTTTGCTCATATACACTGGGATTGGTTCCCTAAAGGCCCAGGCTGGGTTTAAGCCACTTGTTTGAATTGGCTTGCCATCTGGTAAGCATTCTACTTACTATTTGCCACTCCTTCTGGGCATACATCAATTTTTTACTTTTTGCTGTAATATGCCCAAAAAATATATAAAAAAACATTTTTTTCCCTCAGTTTAGGCCGATACGTATTCTTTTACATATTTTTGGTAAAAAAAAATCGCAGTAAGCGTCTATTGATTGGTTTGCGCAAAAGTTATAGTGTCTACAAAATAGGGGGTAGTTTTTTGGCATTTTTAGTGATAATTTTTTTTACTAGTAATGGCGGCGATCAGCAATCCCCCCCCCCCCCCCCCCCTTTCGTAACTGCGACATTATGGCGGACACTTTGGGCACGATTTTGGGACCATTCACATTTATACAGTGATCAGTGCAATTAAAAATGCCTTGATTACGGTGTAAATGTGACTGGCAGAGAAGGGGTTAACCACTAAGTGGCGCTGTAGGGGTTAAGTGTGTCCTAGGGAGTGATTCTAACTGTGGGGAGGAGGGGCCGTGTGTGACACTACACTGATCACCGCTCCCGATTACAGGGAGCTGTGATCATTGAGTGTCATTAGGCAGAACGGGGAGATGTTTGTTTACATTAGCATCTCCCCGTTCTTCCTCACTATGAGACGATTGCGGGTATCCCCACGGACATCGAGTCCGCAGGACCCGCAATCACAGTCACGAAGCTCCCGGCGGGAGCGCACCCGCAAGCCGCCTCTTAAAGGGCCACATACAGGTACGTTAATCTGCCTGTATATGCCCTTCTGCCGCAGTATATCTGCGTGAGGCGGTCGGGAAGCGGTTAAAATTGCGCACACTTGTGAAATGGCGCCAAACTTGGACCTGGGGGTCCTAGTGGATGATAGGCTCAGCAATGGCATGCAATGCCAAGCTGCTGCTAATAAAGCAAACAGAATATTGGCATGCATTAAAAAGGGGGATCAACTGCAGAGATAAAACGATAATTCTCCCGCTCTACAAGACTCTGGTCCGCCCGCACCTGGAGTATGCTGTCCAGTTCTGGGCACCAGTCCTCAGGAGGGACGTACTGGAAATGGAGCGAGTACAAAGAAGGGCAACAAAGCTAATAAAGGGTCTGGAGGATCTTGGTTATGAGGAAAGGTTGCGAGCACTGAACTTATTCTCTCTGGAGAAGAGACGCTTGAGAGGGGATATGATTTCAATTTACAAATACTGTACTGGTGACCCCACAATAGGGATAAAACTTTTTCGCAGAAGAGAATTTAATAAGACTCGTGGCCACTCATTACAATTAGAAGAAAAGAGGTTTAACCTTAAACTACGTAGAGGGTTCTTTACTGTAAGAGCGGCAAGGATGTGGAATTCCCTTCCACAGGCGGTGGTCTCAGCGGGGAGCATTGATAGCTTCAAGAAACTATTAGATAATCACCTGAATGACCGCAATATACAGGGATATGTAATGTAATACTGACACATAATCACACACATAGGTTGGACTTGATGGACTTGTGTCTTTTTTCAACCTCACCTACTATGTAACTATGTAACTTCAGTATTTAAAAATCTTCATAGGCGAAGCTTTATAAAGCTTTATTGGTTAACAGTTTGGAGTTACACAGGAGGTCTGGTGCTAGGATTATTGCTCTCGCTCTGATGTTCATGCCGATACCTCACGTGTGGTGCGATCGCCGTTTACATATGTGTTCTCCTTTGCACACGATTACGGGGATGCTTTAAGTGTTTTATTTATTTGTGCGACACTGGTACACTGACAGATGGTTTTTGTGCCCTTGTTCACTATGACAGATGTTGATCGTCCGCCGGCAGACACTGACAAATGTTGATGTTGCAATGGAACACTATTGCAGATGGTTTTTGTGCACTGGTACTGATGGATACACTGTAACATATGTTTCTTTTCCATACATCATAGGAAACCGAGGCTAATATTCATTACCTACTGGGTTATACGCCATCCCTAGGTGAATGGACCCTGGTAGACAGTCTTAGACAGGAAGTGATCCCCTATATAACTCCTCCCATACAGGAAGTACATCAGATTTTTTTACCAGTGTCTGCAAGGTGGATGGGCACATTTTGAGCTCTCTGAGCTCCAGATCTCTTGTCCCACAAACTGTTCTGAAATGAATCAAGGGTTTGAACGATCTGATCCATTTGACTTGGGCTCTATATGCTTAGATAAATGGTACCCGAGCCTCGTAAAGAAGACTCAATATCCTGCAAGGTTTTGCCTTTTAATGCGACCTCTGGTCGCTGGACCCTGCGAAGTGGAATCCTGGACACCACAATGCTAAGGCATTCCTGCAGGGTGCTGTACAGGTCCAAGGGAGTGGACCCTAAACATGAAAAGGGTACCCAGTCCTTGAAGGTCCTCAAGTGACAGGAAACCGCCGTGATGGGTGAAGATTGGGCTCTTAGTTTCTAAGCTGCCCTGCGCCTGGATGGGTAAGTGAAACCCCCTTATTTACTTATTGTGGGGTGTCCCAGTGATTGTAACAATCAGTCAAGCTAGCGGCTGTACACCTGTACACGGTGACCATATGGGGAGTTTTGGGCTGTGGGTATTTGCGAAGTGTACCTTTTTTTTGCTTGTCTGGCTGTTTTTTACCTGCATGATGGCGCGCAACGGTGCGCCATGTCGCCTCTTGGTTCGCCATGGTGCACGTGCATTCGCAAGAGCGCTGCTGTGCTCAGCATTTTGTTTGGCGGCCATAGCACCTGTGGCTTTGCCATAGGCGTTATGCGCACTCGAAACCGCGTATGTGCCGCAGCCTAATCTGGGTGCACGAAGATCCACGTCCTATGCGAATACAGCTGCCCACGTTCTCAGGGAACGCACGCATGCGCAAAACGTTCCGGCGCACAGCCAGCTTATTAGACCTGTGTATGCCAAGCATGTGTTGCTTCCAGAAGGCAGCTGTGGGACACAGAGCAGGCTCTAAACCAGGCATTTGCAGCGGTTTATTTCATCCTTACCCAGATCATGTGAGTCACTAGGTGTTGCTTGGCAGGCTAAGGTGCTTAGCAGGATTGTTGCATAGGGGCTTGGTGAGCCCTATTAAAGGGTCTCCCTTCTAAGGTGTGTTAATACTACACCCAGGTACTCCCTTTTTGTGACTTGTAAGTGTCTTCAAAAAAGAGAAGCGGGACTAAAACTACAGGGAAAGGCACACCTATGTCTTCAGTAGCTCCTGATGAACCTAGTTGTATCTTCTGAAAGACCAGAGGCTTCCGGGCAATCTTGGACGCTGTGCCTATTTGGTATTGTGCCTATAGTCAATGCTGCTTCACCCTTTATCACCAAGGATAAACTATCCTCAGCCCTAGCCAGGTTAGAGCACAGGATTGCTGGCATGGTTGCCTCCATACCACTGAGTGGCAAGAAGTGTGACAGATCCCCCTCCCCTGAGCCTCCTAGTTTGGAGCAGGATTGGGTTGAGTATGGGGAAGAGCTAAAAGCTCAGGATTCTGTGGAGGGCCTGGCGGATGAGTCTGCTTCTAAACAATCTGGACAAGAAGTTATCCAGTTGGTGTCTGCTTCTCAGTCGCAGAGGCTTTTGATCCAGACTCTTACCAAGATGGTTCGTTCTGCCTTTAAGTTGCCTCATGCAGAGGTTAGTGAGCCCCCATGGTTCTCTTTGGGATCCCTGAGGCCTCTTCAGGCCGCACAGGCTTACCCCTTACACCCACTGTTGAAACAGGTGGTGTATGCTGATTGGGAACATCCTGACAGGATTTTTGTTCCTCCTAAGAGGTTTTCCCTTTTATATCACATGGATGAAACGTTCATTAAGAAGTGGAGCATGCCAGCCATAGATGCAGCAGTCTTTCTTCGGGCTTGCCACAGCTCCCCGAGTGTTCACAAAGGTCCTCGCATCAGTACTGGATCTTTTAAGGGCCCAAGGGATCTTGGTGCTCGGGTATCTGGACGATCTCCTGCTCAGAGATCACTCAATACAGGCTCTAAAACGGAGCATAACCTGCACAGTGCGGTATTTGGAAAGCTTAGGCTGGCTCGTAAAGTCTGAAGTATTTAGGGCTGATCCTAGATACGGTCCAAGCAAGGGTATTTTTGCCACCCGTAAGGATCTGTGCCCTGAAGGATCAGGTGCGTCAGATAAGGGGCACCAGACAACCCTGCATTAGGACAGAAATGATCCTGCCCATCAACGTCCTGGAGTTACGGGCAGTATGTTAGGAAGTCAATTTTAGCAGTCAGTGTCTCTTTGCAAGCTGTAATGGCTGCCAAGATCTCTGCCCTGGAGGGGGAATATGCAGCTGCCGATTCTGCAGCTGTCTGACTGCTTACAGACATGACTGAGGCAGGAGACCTTGTGGACAAGATGGCCGCTGGAGGAGAGGGATGGAGAGCACTTGGGCCTGGCTGTGTGGATCTGGTCTTGGGAGGACCCATTCGATCGATGTATGGTGGCAAGGAAAGACCTTGGCAGTCAGGAAGGTGGATCACGGTCCCCAGAGAGTGGAACGTAAGTAAGTTGTAAGTTAGCCGATAGCAAGGTACAGGATAAGAGCTCCACCGGTGTACGTCTGCTCCACTTCAAATGCTAGCCATGCCCCCTTATTTTTATTTTAAGGTGAACTTTCCATTTAATCTTGCAGGACCAGACCTGCAATCAGCTCTTGCTGCAATTTTAGTATCTCAAACTTAAGCACTGGACTAGGAAAATAAAGAACCAACATGCGCCTGTATTTCAAGATTGTGCTGTTAGAGCAATTACAGCAATTGCCTTCTGCTCTACATTTCTGTGTTAGATGCCCTAGAACATGTTGTAAGACAAACGTGCATAATGGCTTTCATCTCCATTCACATGTTCAGAATCTTATGGCTAAAAGTTTGGACAACTGAAGCTGCCTGCAAAAGGCACCTCAAATATATGCATTTCCAAGATGTCTGTTTGGTTAGGCACTTGACCAATTTATTAAAGCAGAACTCCGGGCAAAAACTTTTTTCCATGTTCTTGTTGCTGATCTCGTACCTTCACCAACTATGTCAGCCGTGTTCTGAGCTCTGTAGTTCCTCTGCAATAGCCTCCTAAACTTGCTGAAAAACCGTTATTGCCTGGTGATTTCCTGTTTGTAAGACTGCTGGCTGCTATCCCTCAAGTAACCTCAGCTAGCAGTCTGACATGCCCCCTTGTAGTCCTCTGAAAGCGAGCAGGGACTTGTACTTCAACCTGGCTCCCTGTAGTGGGTGGAGGGGGTCTCGCACAACCCTCGGTCTGTGCTGCCCATAGAGGTGGTGTCCTCCTCCTCTCCCATCTCCTCCTCCTCCCTGCCACCACCGCCCACCCACCATTTGTCTTAGTGTAGAGCGGGGGAGAGTTACAGATCCTCCATATGACAGAGCAGGTATCGGGCTGACAGCTTTGTATATGAGAACACCGCTCGTGGTACAGCCTCGCCTTACTGCACATTGGAACAGTGCGCTCGGCGCGGTCTATCACAATTCCGGTGCAGTGAGGTGGGGCTGTACCACGACCGGTGTCCTCACATACAGACCTGTCAACCTGAGACCCGCTCTGTCATACAGAGGATCTGTAACTATCCCTGCTCTGCACTGATGAGCACTGCTAAGCTGCACTGGTGACACCAGCACTGATGGGCACTGAAAAGCTGCACTGGTGACACCGGAACTGATGGGCACTGATGAGCTGCACTGGTGACACAGCCACTGATGGGCACTGCTAAGCTGCGCTGGTGACACCGCAATTATGAGCACTGATAAGCTACCCTGGTGACACAGCACTGATGAGGCTGCACTAATGAGGCTGCACTCATGGGACCTCACTGATGAGACCGCACTAATGGGCACTGAAAAGATGCACTGACGAGGCTGCACTGATCAGCAGTGGACACCATCCACTGCTTTACTGATGCCATCGACTGCCAATTATCTGTAGGACAGGTTTCCACCATCCCTGCAAAGTTTGCGGTCATTTTTTATGTCTTATTTTCAGTGTAATGTGTGTTGCATATCACAGACCAGTATTGTGGTTACATTGAAGCTTACAGAGATTGCCATACATTAGAGGATTCCACCATTATTGTGGTATTGATTAGTATGTTAGTGCTGCACTTTAGTCTTTTTTTCTCATGCCAACATTTACTCGTGTCACACGCTGATGTAAAGCGGCATGACCTGGCTCTTTCTGTGGTGCGGCTAGGGATGTTCTCATATACACCATACCAGCATTGATTACTATTAGATCTCAAAGCTGCCTCAGGAGGAATATTTCTAATACTGAATTAGAGCAGAGTACAGTGTGTGTATAATATAGAATTGTGGGATGTGTATACAGTTCAGTACTGATTACATAAAGCATGTAAGGGAAATATGTTTATCTCCTGCTGTGTCTGGAGGGGAGAGCACAGACATGCTTTACAGTTATAAGAATTTCCTCTCACTGTCTGTGTTGTGCTCAGCAGTGTGGCTTCAGAATTGGAGGTGTGATTTATGTTGAAGTGGGCTTGTTCACATTTAGTGTACCTCCCACATTTGGTGCGATATGCAAAGCATGATGGGAAATGTAGTTTAATGATAGTGCAAAGAGGATATGATGCAATCTCTGTTCTAACACCTCCTCCTTGCCAGAAAACAGACAGCACTTACTGCAGAGCTGACTTCCTGAAAATTAAATTGAACGTTTCTCTTGATTTGGTAAGGAATTTCACAAATACAGGGAACTGTTTAGTGTTTGGGGGGGGGGGGGGGGGGGGGGGGGGGTGTGTACTAATGGGGGATTTTTTGCCAATCCCAGAGTTCTGCTTTAAAGAGGTCACAGGTGGGAAGCTTTTACTTCCAAAGTCTACTACGGAAAGTCTCAAAGCCATCCTACTTGGGAATATATATACCCAATGTGCGGCGCTAAAAAAAATTTTGCAATATACTAAAACGCTAAATTATACTATGAAATAAATAATAAGATAATTAAGCAAATTATCCCCAATTAAAGTGCAGGTGCTTATAAGCAGATAAAAAAGGTGCAAGTGCTCAGTGTGAGTTGTACACATTCCTCAATAAGCATAAAAAGGTCCATAAACATATCAAAGAAAAAAGGTGAAACAAATGGTGTCTTCGTGCAATGTGCACTCTCCCCCTTCAGGTGTGCCCTCACCTTAAGGGCTTTAAAAACAAGCCTGTAGTAAATGGTAACAGCTTAGATGGTCATCATCCATATAGTGGCTGGTTAGTGGTAAACGCAGATCCCATATTCACTTCACCTCCTGGTAAGAACGCTGATCAATAAAGCCACAACTTCCGTCTGGTATTTTCAAAGATCACCTCATATGCATACAGGGAGTAATAGAGGCGTGCAATAGTGTAATTCCGTTTAAAAAGATTTAATGGCAACTAAAAACGCATCACATTACACTCACATTCCCCTGTCATATTTTCTCCACAGCACTTCCTAGTTCCCTGTGCATCAGTCAGCCAAACTCCTACCGGTTTTGTCACGCCTCGTGACTTCCTCTGGCAGAACACCTGTCTGCTCTAACCAGGCTTCAAATGGCTTCAAACCAAAGTTCAGCCCTTCTTTCGTTGCAAGGCTTGGCCAATCAATTCTTCAAAACTTCCCCAAAGCCCAATGAAGGGGGCGCCTAAGACTCAAGGGATGTTTGTTACGGCTTTCCTTTCTCTGGGTCACAGACATCTGACTTGCGGGTTAAGTCGGTGGTTTTAAAGCAGTACAAAATAGTTTAAAACTCCACCACCTTATTCTTTCAAATCAACCAGAAACTGCCCAGATATAGTACAGATATGCAAAATGCCCTTAACCACCTCTTGTCTCAGGGAGGAGTTGTGCTAGTACACTCGCCGCAAGACAGGGTTCATAGTTTTCTACTCAAACTTGTTTGAGGTACAAAAACCCAACGGGAGTATTTACCCTGTCCTGGATTTAAAATCTCTCAACAAATTGATTCAAATTCCAAAGTTTTGCATGGAATCTGCAAAGTCACTCAGACAAAAGGAATACATGTCATTTGTGGACATCCAAGATGCAAGCTCTAAGATCTAAATTCCTATTTCCTGTTTACCCACCTAACTAGCGCTTTCTGTACTTCATTGGTAGACAACCACTTCCAGTTTGTCACACTGCCCTTTTGGCCCATTTTCCGCTCCCGAAGCTGTTGACACCTCCTGCTTGAAACTCGGGGCATCCAAGTCACAGGCTATTTAGACAATCTTCCTCTGCAGGATTCATGTCCCTTGCAGCTGTCAAATTCCCACAAGGCAGTTGAGGTTCTTTAGGCCTTTGGCTGGGAAATTGGTTTTAATAATTCTGCTCTCCAGCCTTTCCTTAGCTGGGAATACTTGGGTCTGGTCCTCTGAACATCCCAAGCAAAAGTCTTTTTCCCAGAAAATAGTTTATTTCTTTAAGAGCACGTGCTCGAGATTTGAGATCCAAGAGACATCCTACATTGAGATTCTCCATGGGACTTCTAGGATTAATGGTAACCTCTTTCAAAGCAGTACCATTCTCCCAGATCCATTCAGGACCTCTCCAACAAAATCTCATATTTATCTGGAACAAGCAGACTTGTTTCTCAGTTTTCCAATTCTCCTGTCTGGCCAAGCAAGGAACTCACCATCTTGGTGGATCACCACCCCAGTACTAACAGTAGGAAAGTTAATATTTCCCTATACCTGTGGAATTTCACTTCCCCGCCTCCTTTTCCCCCCATCAGCTCTACCGGGTACCTTCACTGCCTCTTCTCTCTCCCTCCAGCTGTGTTCTCTTAGTGGCAGGGGCGGACTGACTGGCAGTGGCATTGCTATGGGGATGCAGGGGTGCCAATCGCACCTGGGTGACACCATCAGAGGGTGGTGCAGGGTCCTGGAGGCAGTGCTCTTTTCAGCCAGAACATGTCGATGCCACTCTAGCCCAGAGTGAGACTGCTCAGGGCCAGAGAATGACAGTCTGATCAAGCAACTCTCCGGACAGCTGCACACTGAATCCTTCTCTGCCTCCTGCCTAGTTGCATAAGGGGAGGGGGGGGGTCTGTACTGATAGGGGGGGGTTTGCCCTGAGGTGGCTGTCTGTACTGATGGAGGGGGGTGGTTTGTCCTGAGGGCAGTCTGTACTGATGGAGGGAATTGGTTTGTCCTGAGGGGGATCTGTACTGATGGAGGGGGGTGGTTTGTCCTGGAGGGGTGGGGGTCTGTACTGATGGAGGGAGGTGGTTTGTACTGAGGGGGGGTGGAGTCTGTACTGATGGAGAGGGGTGGTTTGTCCATTAAACTGAGCTTATATAGAGAAATACAATACTTATAAATCTGGCTGACTATTTTGATGTTGAATTATAAAAAGCAGCGACAAGCTTGCTGATCTCACAGATTTGCTAATCTGACAGAACACCGCTGCTTTTACAATTCCATATCAAAACGGTCAGATGGATTGCTAAATAGAGGTCGACCGATATGGCTTTTTCTCTGGCCGATACCGATATTTAGAAATTGGGGCGTCCGATGGCCGAGATATGATGCCGATTTTTGTGGCCGATATTTTAGGCCGATTTAAAAAAAAAAAAAAAAAAAAGACCTCACCCACGCCACTCCTCCCTGCTTGCTCCTGTCACTCTACCACACACTTGATGTCCTCAGTACAGATGACACTGGCTGTGGCAGGTGGCACTGGCTAGTGGCACTGGCTGGCACTGGAAGGTGGCACTGTTTGGCGCTGGCAGGTGGCACTGATTGGCAGTGGCACTGGAAGGTGGCACTGGTTGGAACTGGCAGGTGGCACTATGGGCACAGGCAGGTGGCACTGATTGGCGGGGCACTGGTTGGAGGTGGCAGGTGGCACTGGGTGGCACTGATTGGCGGTGGCACTGGCAGGTGGCACTGACAGATGGCACTGGCAGGTGGCACTGGCAGATGGCACTGATTGGCAGTGGCACTGGAAGGTGGCACTGGTTTGGAATTGACATGGCACTGGTTGGCGTTGGCACTGGCAGGTGGCGCTGGCACGTGGCACTGATTGGCAGTGGCACTGGAAGGTGGCACTGGTAGGCATTGGCAGGTGGCACTGGTTTGGCACTGGCAGGTGGCACTATTGGCACTGGCAGGTGGCACGGCTTGGCATGGCACTGGTTGGAGGTGACACTGGTTGGCACTGGCAGGTGGCACTGGCAGGCACTGGTTGGCAATGGTAGGTGGCATTGGGTGGCAGATGGCACTGATAGGTTTCACACTAAGCCGAGTAACTGTGTGTAACTGACAACAGAAAGATGTCAGAATTGAGATTAATGCCGGGGTGGGCGGGACCCAGCAGCTATCAAACAGCAGCCAATGATTTGGCTGCTTAAGAAAAGGGGCGGGGCCACATACACGTAGCGGCCCGCCCAGATCCCATCCCATTGGCTAGTGTTTGATAGCGGCCGGGTCCCACCCACCCCCGACATCAACCTCAATTCTGAAAGATCCCTCTCTCTCTCCTCTCTGTTACGTGCCAGCTTCACACACTCAGCGGCTCTGGCAAGAATCAAGTGCCGCGCTGAGTGTGGAGAAGGGAGGAGGAACGGCGGGTAATGTTAAATATCGGCCTAATTTTGATGATAATTGGCCGATGCCAATTTATCAAAAATGGCCAAATATCGGCCGATATAGAGGTCGACCTCTATTGCTAAATACTGTATTTCACTATATAAGCTCAGTTTACTGGTAAAAATTGTATGTGAAATGCAAGACTCCGGTGGGTGTACAAATATGTCCGCTTCCCACCTTCTCACTGTGTATTCTTACTGCGGCTGAGTGCGAGGTGTACCAAGTTGGCCATGACGGAACGTCACTTCAGTTACAAATTTTGATGGGTCGCCTAATCTGACGAAACACCTCGTCCTGTGTAAATAGGAAGTGAGGCAAGAAGGAAGGCTGAAATTAGTTACAGGTGTAATGGGAGGTTAATTTGGGAGGGGAGGGAGGGCTGGCACAGGCCCATAAATAATCCAACCTATCACTGACTGCCTCAGCTTCTGAAGACGCCCAGTGGGAGGGGCAAAACTAATCAAGCAAGGACAGTTCGTCACGAGCAGTTTACAGCTGACCCACATGCACAGGTGGCCATCTGATGCTCATACATGCTATTTATCAATTTTGTGAATGCAAGTGCATTTGCTTTTTAACATTTTAATAAAGTATAACAATACTACACTAATGGATATCTCTCATCTGTTCCTATGTTATGATTATGCATAAGAAAAAACCTCAAAAGGTGGGATTTTATGGGCAATAAAAAATATACAAATAGAAAACTTCCCATATAGAAAATGTAATTTATTGTAGAAAAAAATTGTATTGTCTAATTTTAAAGTGGTTGTAAACCCAACTTCACATCAATCTAATCTACATATCAGTGCACTCAGTTTTCTTTGTGATGTAGGTATCTTTACGCACTAGGTATCTTCTTTAATGGCACACAATGTGTGCCGTTTCAGCTTCCTCTGCCTGCCGTGTCATTATCTGACACTCAGAACGGCACAGAGCAAAGCCTTGCGATGCTGCAGCATGACCCCCTCCATTTGCTGTTCTCATGGTGATGGCTCTGTTGCCGTAGTAACGGCAATCGAGATCGAGGCTTGGTTACAACTCTATGACGAATGTGCGAGATTTCGGCAAGGATATGAACTAAGGGCGGGAATGACGTCCACATCGGCTTCGGCATACAGGAAGAAGAATGGAGCAGACGATACCCGGAAGGGATAGAAGAATCTTAACTGCTACAAAAGGTACATCCAACACTCGTTTTGGACTGCTTTGTATATCTGTCGCTTGGCAAGGATTAAAAGAATTAGAAAAAAAAAAAGCAAAATGTTGCGGGGCTTCCTTCCTTCCCCTTTAATGGTACAGAACATCATAAGAATAGCACCAACAACATTACACATTGGATGGTTCAAATTTGCAAACATTGCGCATTTTGCTGTTTAGACTGTAAAGTGGCAATCCCAATCTACTTGCTGTTCCCTTGATTTGTAGTTTCTAACAAGGAATGTTGCAGAGAGGGATATCCAATGCGTTTCAAAATTAGTTATGTATCTTCTTCAGGGAATAATACCGCTTCTGAAAATACAGCTTAAGTTAGTAAAAAGTTTAATACAAATTCAACCTCTAGATATGTATCCAATTAGTCATTAACATACACTTACAAAAATGGTGTATATTTAACAGAGGCATTCCTCCAAAAAGCATGAATATCCTATCGTGGCCATTGAAGGCCTGTCCCTAGTGGATACCAGATGTCCATGTACAGAAAGGCCAGATATAAATTACCTTGGAGGCATTGAGATATGGGCACTGTGGGCTGGGAAAAAGCAAAATGGAAAGATGATAAATCCCAGGGAAGAAAATGAGTCTCAATTCCAGGGGATAAGGGTCAACCTGGAGTGTTATTCCCCATAAGGCTGGCCCCATACCTAATAAAAATTGCTTACTTAGGATGTCTTTCAGATCAAAACGGCCAAATCCAAAGGTCCCATATGGAGATATTAAAGTAGCCAAAAGGATTCCCAAGGTCAGCGGTCCGGAAGCAGAGGACAACGTGGCTCCACGTTGAACAAACCAGGGAGGAATGGCGCCGAGAGACGCGATGGCGTTCCTGATATAGTGCACATGCGCGGGAGGAAGTGACGCGATACGTGTCATATCGCGCAGCCGCATCACTTCCGCTTCTGCGCAGTTGGTAATGCAAATGCGGAGGTGACACAGCACGCGTCAATAGACGCAGCCATGTATCTTCCGCCTTACCAAGCCTATACAGCATCCGGTCCCACGGAAACAACCATCTGGGGATCGGAACGGAAATTAGTTGGCAATTTTTGCCAAAACCCCATTGGAAAGGGGGAAGGGGGGACATATCTTGCCTAGGGAAAAAATGCCCATGCTATTACAACTTATATAAAATACAAAACAATGATATGGACTACCTAAAGCCATAAAAGTGGTAATATTCCCAGAAGAAGATACATAACAGTAATTTTGAAGCGCGTTGGATATCCCTCTCTGCAGCATTCCTTGTTAGAAACTACAACTCAAGGCAACAGCAAGTAGATTGGGATTGCCACTTTACGGTCTAAACAGCAAAATGTGCAATGTTTGCAAATTTTAACCATCCAATGTGTAATGTTGTTGGTGCTATTCTTATGTTCTGTACCAGTAACATGAGACTTTTTAGTACAATTTTTTTCTACAATAAATTAAATTTTCTATAATGTGAAGTTTTCTATATGTATATTTTTTATTGCCCATAAAATCCCACCTTTTTGAAGTTTTCTTATGTAATATCAAGGGATGGTGGCAATCTACATGTGTGGTCTTGTGAATCACTCAAATTACCTTGTTATGATTATGCGACATTGAGTCTGGAGATTGCATTGGCAGAGTGGAGGAGGAGTACAGGAGAGACCATCCATCCATTCCTCAACTATGCTGGTTTAACTCAATGAATCCTTTGCTGTCATAATTAAGTGGATCTTCAGTCATTTTTTTCAACTTTGCATCTATTAAATCTTCTGCCTTTATTGTTTTAAAGTGGTTGTAAACCCTTACACGCCACTTTTACCTACAGGTAAGCCTATAGTGAGGCTTACCTGTAGGTACTGGAAATAACACCTAAACCTGCACGGTTTAGGAGATGTTTACCATATGCGCTTGCGCGACCTCGGTGCATGCGCACTGAAGAAAGGGCATGATCGTACCGTTTCTAAAGGGCCCGTGCTGTGACCGTTGGCTCCCACGACTCTGGACAGTCACAGAGCCGGAGTCTACAGCCCTGGATGGAAGAGAGGTGAAGATGGACCCGGGCTTTGTTTGCAGGTAAGTGACACATAATGGGCTAGTATGCAATGCATACTAGCCCATTATGCTTTTAATTTGCAGGGAACAAAAGAGGAAGTAAAACCCACCAGGGTTTTCTTCCTCTTTAATTTTGGATAGTAAAACATTTTTCTGCCAGCAAATACCTTATACAGCCCACTTCCTGTACTTCTACAGTTGGGTGATTGTTGGGATACAGTAGATGATCGTTTCTGTCCTGTAAGGCCTTAATTGACTGGTAAGACGGTAAATTTGTCTGACAGATTAATTTATCTTTGAAGCATAACTACACATTTGAGAAAAAAAACATTCCCCTCTGGGTGATCTATGTACATTGCAAGGATTTTACCAAACTTTGCAGATTTTTGCCTTTTTGTTATTCTGAAGAAATCACTGTTTGTTCCTCTGTGCCCCTGGGCTGAGTGAGTCTAATGGGAGTGGTTTTATAATTATCAACCAGCTGCTGCAGAATCAGGGCTCTAAAGAGGAAAGTTGTAGGGTCTACATCCCTTTAGACGTTATTTACTATTAGGAGTATCTTACCAAAAATGACATTTTTGTTGCAGGGGATGCCAAAATTCTAACTTTTATCTTTGTGCAGACTTCTGGGAAAATCAGTGAGCCAATTGCACAAGCAAAAAATTATGTTTTTGGGGTACTTTTTGTACACATTCTGTGTACAGAACACCACCTGGTAGCCATATTGCATTGCTCGTTACAGAAAATTACAGAGCTGCAGATAGGAAAGGTCATTTTTAGGGATGCACCGATACCATTATTTTTTACAATGAGTACAAGTACCGATACTTTTTCTTTTTTAGTACTCGCCGATACCAATTACCGATACCTTACGTAACTGTTTTGTTTTAACTTCAGCTGTCAGCAATGGTACAAAGCATTGAAAAGTTATTTTACAAATGAAATAAATATTTTTTTTTTTTTTTTTAATTTTAGCGCCTTTTCAATGTGAAACGTGTAAATATATGTTAATATATATGTGTAAAAATATTCACTAACAAAGCAAAAGACGTGAACAAAAGAAAAAAAGCAAGAAAATAATAATTACATGGAGGAGAATAGGGAGTTAAGTAAGGCTGATTGGAGTAAATTAAGGGTTATTAAGCAGTTAAACTGAGGAACATATGTTCATCCATTTGATCTGCAGATGAAGAAACAAATATACAAAAAGAAACGGTTTCTTTTTATTTTAGTGTTTCAGGGCTGAGCAATGTTGGTAATAAACATTGCGGCTGCTTTTTTTTTTTTTTTTTGACAGCTCCAATTACCGGACTTCAACACTGGGGAGACCCACTGTCAGCTCAAAGAGCTGAGCCTGAAAGTATCGGTTTCAGGTATCGGTACATTTGCACTGGTACTGATACTTGTGCAAATACTCGGTATCTGCACCGATACTAGTATTGGTGCAACCCTAGTAATTTTTTAATAACATTCAATTACAATATGACTTTTGTGTTGCAATTGTAAATTCTATACATTTAATTTATATTTTTTTTGCTACTTTTTTTTTTTTTCCCCCCTGAAAGTGGCGTTGCTCTTTAAATGATTCCTATCAATGTTCTACACCATCGCTGCTTAATGTTCACCTATAGTCTGGTTGTAAATCGTTTTTCCTTTCGTCCTCTCAGTAAAATAGTGAGACATCTAGAGCGGGAGTCAGCAATCCTTTCATCGCAGGCTTCCTGTCGACCGCCAACAGGTAGACCGCGAAGATGTCCCACTGTTGCCACATCAGCTGACTTGGTTCTTTCTCCAGAGCGGTGCATGCACACGCTTACCCAATTTCAGGCTACAGAGGCAGTCCCTGCCCCTTGCATACATGTGGCTGCAGGGAAAGCCTTTGGAATAGCTCGGGCTGGTTCGGGCTCTTCTCCAAATATGCCCAAGTGCTTCGCACCCCTAACCACCGGCTCTCCTCACCAATCCAAGGGAAGGTGAGAGAGGCGGCAGGTAGCAGGATCACTGCACCTTCCCTGCGCCACTCTGCATATAAAACTTTTTAAACTCCAGCCCTCCTGCCACTCCAGTATTACTGACACCCCAGCCCCCCCCCCCCCCAATACCATATCCTCCTGACAACCCAGCCCTCTTGATTTCCCGCCCCAATACCATACCCTCCTAACACCCCAGCCCTCCTGATCCCCCCCCCATACCACACCCTTCTGACACCCCAGCCCTCCTGATCTCCCCCCAATACCATACCCACCTGAATAAAATACCCTCCTGACACCTCAGCCCTCCTGATCCCCCCCCCCCAATACCATACCCTCCTGTCCATCCAGTGCCATGCCTTCTGGCGACCTCAGCCCTCCTGATCCCCCTGTATAGTGCCCTCCATATCTCCCAGTATCATACTCTCCTGACCTCTACCCTACATCCTAAATGACCTCTGAATGCTGCCCTACATCCTAACCGACCCCTGTATGCCACCCTACATCCTAACCAACTTCTGTGTGCCATCCTACATGCTACCGACCTCTGTATGCCGCCCAACCTACTACCGACCTCTGTCCGCCGCCCTACCTACTACTGACCTCTGTCCGCCGCCCTACCTACTACTGACCTCTGTCCGCCGCCCTACCTGCTACTGACCTCTGTCCGCCTCCCTACCTGCTACTGACCTCTGTCCGCTGCCCTGCCCGCTACGGACCTCTGTCCGCCGCCCTGCCCGCTACGGACCTCTGTCCGCCGCCCTGCCCGCTACGGACCTCTGTCCGCCGCCCTGCCCGCTACGGACCTCTGTCCGCCGCCCTGCCCGCTACGGACCTCTGTCCGCCGCCCTGCCCGCTACGGACCTCTGTCCGCCGCCCTGCCCGCTACGGACCTCTGTCCGCCGCCCTGCCCGCTACGGACCACTGAAATAAGAGCAGGTAGCCAGGCCTGAGATTAGCCAAAAAAATCTGCCTGCAGTACCAGATGTTCTGCTTTCATGATGAACTCCAGCATCAGACTTCTGGGGGTAACCAATTGCTTCCCAGACATGAAAAAATTGTGAATGAAAGTGAATGTTTTTCTCACCAACGCGAACTTAGAGTAAGTTTATATTTTTGTACAGAGATATTAGTTTTAGTAGATTATTATAATTTTTTAATGCTGTCTTTACTTTTTATTGGGGGCTTGCTAGTTATTTTTTTAAAAAAGGGGATGCTGCACCCCGGTGATCTTTGATCTCTTCAATGTTATCTAGGTAGCTCTCCATCTCTCAAAGGGTTGCCTACCCCTGATCTAGAGTTTGGAAACATTTCCACATTGTAATTTCTGCTGGGAGTAAAGCTGCAATTTGCAAATATTGAGAAAAAATATATAATTTTTCAAATGCTACAAGGATGGCAAACATCCTTGCATTCCAGAGGTGTCCTAAAGACAATAAAAAATACTTTGGAATTTAAACATTAGGAACATAATTAAAGTACAAGTAACTTTACCCTCCCAGAGTTCTCATTCCAGAAACGCTCTTTCTGCTGCTTTTGGATCATCACTAAGTGTTTCTTTACCAGCAGCATCTTCAAGTAAGGAAGTGTTGCAAATCACTACCTCACAAAAATACACAATCCCTTCATTAAGAGCCGGTTCACACGGGGGCGACTTGTCAGGCGACCTAGCCGCCTGACAAGTCGCCTCCCAATCTGTACAATGGAACCGTTCTAATCGGAGCGACGCAAGTCGCTCCGACTTAGAAGAAAGGTTCCTGTACTACTTTGGGGGTGACTTGCATAGACTTCTATACAGAAGTCGTCTTGCAAGTCGCCCCGGCAGTCGTGTCCTGCAAGTCGTGCCGCGTCTAGTGTGAACCGGCACTAAGGCTCTGTTCACATCTTGGTGTTTCGAATCGTCGCGGTTCTGTCAGCGATTAAGAATAGCTGCAAATCAGGGGACGCCTGTGCGATTCCTGTCACTTCCAATGGCACTCCGATCATGCCACATTTTTTCCACGATTCGTCAAGTGACAATCACAGTAAAATCGCGTAAACAGACTCGCGGGATGCTTGTCGCCCAAAGGAAGTACAAGAACTTATTTTGGGGGCGACGGGCGTCCCGCGATTTGCCGCTATTTCAAATCGCGGCGATTCGGAGCGCCAAGATGTGTAAATAAGTAAAATGACACCTGAAAATCAGGAGAACATTGATTAAGCTCTTGCAAGAGCTCTGGCATCAGTATTGTCAATAATGATTATTCTATATGTTGATGGTTTCTTGCTTTTTTTTTTTTTTTGCTTTTGAGTGAAAGGGGGTGGTTACCTGTTCTCATGTATAATTTAAATGTTTTTAAAGTGGTTTCTAAAGGCAGAAGTTTTTTTATCTTAATGCATTAATATAAAAAAAACTTGTGTGCAGCTCCCCCCTTAGCATCTCTAATACTTACCTGAGCCCATCTCGATTCAGCGATGTTGCTCGTGAGACTGGGCTGCCTGGGACTCCTCCTCCCTGTTGGCTAAAACAGCAGTGGGCGCCATTGGCGCCCGCTGCTGCTAATCAAAAATCAGTGAGCCAATGAGGAGAAAGGCGGTGTTGAGCCACAGCTCCATGTCTGAATAGAAACAGGGAGCTGCGGCTCGCTCGGGTGCCCCCATAGCAAGCTGCTTGCTGTGGGGGCACTCGGCAGGAGGGAGGGGCCAGAAGCGCCAGCGAGGGACCTGTGAAGAGGAGGATCTTGGCTGCTCTGTGCAAAACCATTACATGCTAAAGTTAGTAGTTTTTAAACAAAAAGAGACTTTAGTATAACTTTTACATATACAGTCCTTGTTAATCCATTTGTAATAAAAAAAAAAAATAATTTTAAAACAAGTTTTAGTTTATTTACTGAATAAGCAGTACTTGTATTTCAAGCATAATACTTTTAAATATGCTGCATTTCACATTCTCAGTGTAAAAAAAAAATGACTTTCAATTTGTAAAACTGCTCCACACTGATTTTGTGTTAAATTTTTTTCAGCAAGAAATAACGGAGTACTTTTATTTTTTTTTTTTTTTTCCCCTCACGGCTTCAACATTTATAGATGTTTTACATCTCTAAGGCCCTGTCCACACTGGTGCGACAATTGCTCTGACATTGAGAGCACAAGTCGCATCACATCTAGAAATCCTTTCCTTATGAGAGCTGTCTTAACTGGTCTGACTTTGGAAAAGGTTCCTGCCCTACTTTGGTCAGGCCTCTGTCCGATTTTAGCCCAGAAAATTGAATGGAAGTTGCATCCAAGTCGGATCAGCACCTTAAAGTGGTTGTAAACTCACTTTAGCTCATTACAATCTGCATAGTACTGGCAGCTGATCGCTGCCTGTGAAATGTTATTCACTGTTTCTGTTTCTTCATAATCCATCCTGTAAACCGTAGTGACGTCGCCGGCTCATGCGTAGTCCGTAGCTTCTTTAACGGCACGCTATCTGTGCCGTTTCACTATCTTCCATTGAGAACGGCACAGGGGAAGCCTCGCGGTACTTTGCCCTCCTCCTCTCCTTCCTTTTTCTCCCCTTGTGACTGTATAAGACATCACACTGGGAGTGAACTATAGCAGCACAGAGACGTTAATAGGAAGCAGCTGTTCTAGATAGAGGCTTGGTTTAAACGTAAGCATGCGTGAGATTTCGACATGAAGGGCGGAAATTACGTCCACACCTGAGCCAGTAATCATTAGTAAAGATGGCAAGGTCGATACTAGGAAGAGGAAAAATGTTATTAAAGATAAAAAAGGTACTTCCTAACCTTGTGTTTGCCACCTTTTAAAGAGTAAGGCTTATCAATACATTGTTGGATGTTAATATGTAAAAAAAAAAAGGAAAAAAGTCCAGGGTTTACTTCCTCTTTAACTGATCCGACTTGTGACATGTGACTTGGGTGCTCAGAGGCAATGTTAGCAATGCAAAATGTATTGAAAAAATAAAGTGTTGGTTCCCCCCTAAAATCCATTTCAGATCATTATCCGTGCAGTCTGGCGAGGAAAGGGGGTGGGTGAGCACCCCCCCCCCCCCCCCCCCCCCCGAAACATACCAGGCCACATGCCCTCAACATATTGGGGGGGGGGGTGCTTTGGGGCAGGAGGGCTCTTTCTCTTGTACAATGCCTCCCTTACATATTGAAACCCAAAAACAAAAATGTATTATGTCCTTTTGATGTGGTGGCTGCTTTTCTTTTCTCCTTTAGGCTTTTTTCCTCTATTTTCATCTGTTAATCCTGAAAATCACACACTTCCTTTCCCTTTGTGTCTACACTAATTTCTCCATGGTATCTATGTGAGCAGCCATGGTTTTCACACAGGCTGGATTTCACATGTCTGTGTCAAATGCATGTCCATATCAATTTCATGGTGTATTGTTGGGAATAGTATACATATTCTTTGTGCTTTTCTTTAAGCTCACATGACAAAGTAAAATCAACAGCTATTTTCTGTGCTGGCTGGAAATGTTCTTGACAACAAAGTGAAAAAAGAATGTAGCCACCGCATCTAAGAACTTGTAAACGGCAACATATTACTTTTTTTTTTTTTGGGGTTTGGATATACTTGTGTTTATTTCCACTTTTGCAGCCAAATTTGAGAAAATCCATACATAAATCCCTTTCACACAGCATACCTTAACCACTCGCTGACCGATGTACGTATAAAAAGGTCCTGTCAGCAAGTGGTTATTCTGCAACCATGATCTTGGTACTGTTTCTCCATCTCCTCTGTGCCGAATGAACCTGGAAATGACAAGAATTTCAATTCTACCGGGCAGGGAAGCAGGTGTCCTACAGTAACAAAGCAAGATCTGTGCATGATTCATTGTCTTGGAGGGCAGGGGTGATGTCAGGGGTCTAGTAGACCTCTTATGTCTCCATAATGAACATCTGTCACCTACCCAAAGCTTAATGAAGGTAAAGGATAACTCCACTTTTGTGTTGGAAAAAATGAGCAAATAATTAATATATCGTATACAATTGCTACCCAAGTCATATTGTAATTGAATGTTATTAAAAATGACCTTTTGTTTTCAATCTGCAGCAGTATACTTTTCTGTAAAATTCAAAAAGCACCCCTGTCTGCTCATGCAAATGCAAACGTGTGTGTAGGTCTGGCATGCATGCATAACCCATGATTGCAGCACACATGAGGTATTGCCAAGAAAATCGGAGTAAATCATTCTAGAATCGTGATTTGTGAATACAGTGAATATAAAGTTTAAATTAGTTTAAAATCATAAACATGTCATACCATTGCTCTGTGCAACAGTTGCAATCCTCGTCTCAGGACCCCAGCTGGAGCTTCTGGCTCGTCACCAACTGCCCACTATAGCAGTTATTATTTTATTTTTTTTTTTTTTTCACTTTGACGATCAGCCTTATCTATCATGTTTGACTAAGGCTCGGTTCACATGGGAACCGGCTGCGGATTGCACAGGAAGGCTGTGCGTCCCCATTCTCCGGTTCGGGGCCGAATCTACGCCTGAATTTGGCCCTGAAACGGAGCCAAAATCGCACAGTGTTTCTGTGCAGCGCACTCCGCAGCTGCCTCGGAGATATGTGAACCGACTCCATAGAGAGCCGGTCACATTCTCCTGCTATGTGAATTGGATGCAGAGAAACCCGCATCCAATTCGCATAGGTGTGAACCCAGCCTCAGTGAACATTGCTATTGGGCAAAATATCTTATGACTTGTGGTCTTGTATTTTGTATAATTTTTGTACTTTCAATGTAGATGAACATTGTTGGATAACACGTCTTTCCTGACATATAGTCCTGAAGAAGCGGATCACCCACGAAACACTTAGACTTACTAGGACAGAAGTGGCAATTAGATCATTTTAGACATTTATATTTTTGGGGATGATTTTATTCAGATTTTGTAATAAACATTGGTTTTTATATCATATTTAATTTGGTATACATACCTGACAGTCATCCTTGATTTCCCTTTTATTTTTTCGCTATGGACTGCTCTGTCCCCTAGAAGCTGTTGCCCTCGGTGAACAATGAAAGAAAATCATTTTCATACTTTTCTTCAGTAGTTTCCTTCCTACACATGACCCACTTAGGTTACCTTTTTGTAGCTGTTGTGCAACATTGTGTTTTTAGTTTCTATGGTCATCTGAGTTTACCTTTTGACTGCCAGCTTCTCTTAAGGCAGGCCGGCTATGCAGAGTGGGTATAGTCCACAAATAGGTGCAAAGTCACCTGTTTGTTTTTTTTTTAGTGTCCAGCCTCCTAGTGGCAAAGCATATACCCTGTGATCCTCCAATAAACTGCAGAAGAAGACTATTTTACAGTCAGGGTGAAAATCCCTTTTCTGAGGACCTAAATTCCTCATCTTGGAGTATATATAAACACTGTGGAAGGTATGGTATAAAGTGTGTTAAGTGCTGTGATATAGATATAAAGGCATAACAATAAAAATATAAAGGATACTTTTATCTTTTTTTTTTTTTTTTTTTTTTACAGAACACAATTGACACATTGAATATGGGTGTCGATCAGTTTGAAAGTGAAGTCGAATCTTTGTCTGTACAAACACGGAAAAAAAAAGGCGACAAGGATGTAAGTCTGCATTTTGAATAAACAATTTGTGTTGACTTAATGAATTATACAGAAATCATATTTGTGAATACCCAGATTTAGAACGCTTTGTACTCCTAGCTTCTGTAACTTTTCAATTTTACATGAATGCATTTCTGAGAGTTCACATTATAACATCTGTGTGCACATATTCACCCCCTTGGAAGTTTTAATGTTTTATTGTCCTAGAACATTGAATCTGTGGAATGCTTACTATTTTTTACACTGATCAAGACATTAGAACATTGGAGGTCAACATGAAAATTAGAGACTCACATGCAACCTCCAACCCCTCCAGAGGGCTGCACAATATCCAGAACATTTTGATCCGGCTCTTTTTTTTTTTTTTTTTACCAATGCACGTTGAGGTGAAAGTGGAAGTAAAATAAGCTTCATCTTTGTTAGCTTTAGTAAAAGTAACTTACGGCATTGGTGTCAGTGATGCCATACTAACTCCTGCGCTGATGTAATTGACTACAGTTATCGCCCCCAACATAAGTATTCACTCCCAGTGTTGGTGTCCGTAACCATAGTAATAATCCCCAGCATTGGTGTCGGCCACAGTAATTCCAGCGATGGTCACCGTGACGGACCATCTATTTTCTTTACTAATGTGGCCTCAATTACAGTTTCTCAGTGTTGTGCTCCATCACTGTTCTGTCAGGATAAAATTAAAGTTGGGCTGAGTGCTTCTTAGCCATTTGCAGGAAACTTTTATTTATATAAAATATAGAGAGAGAGAGAGACTCTCACAAAAGTGAGTACACCCCTCACATTTTTGTAAATATTTTATTATATCTTTTCATGTGACAACACTGAAGAAATGTCACTTTTCTACAATGTAAAGTAGTGAGTGTACAGCTTGTATAACAGTGTAAATTTGCTGTCTCCTCGAAATAACTCAACACACAGCCAATAAATCGCTGGCAACAAAAGTGAGTACACTCCTAAGTGAAAATGTCCAAATTGGGACCAAAGTGTCAATATTTTGTGTGGCCACCATTATTTTCCAGCACTGCCTTAACCCTCTTGTGCATGGAGTTCACCAGAGCTTCACAGCTTGCCCCTGGAGTCCTCTTCCACTCCTCCATGATGACATCACGGAGCTGGTGGATGTTAGAGACCTTGCGCTCTTCCACCTTCCATTTGAGGATGCCCCACAGATGCTTAATAGGGTTTAGGTCTGGAGACATGCTTGGTCAGTCCATCACCTTTACCCTCAGCTTCTTTAGAAAGGCAGTGGCCGTTTTGGAGGTGTGTTCGGGGTGGTTATCATGTTGAAATACTGCCCTGTGGCCCAGTCTCTGAAGGGAGGGTATGATGCTCTGCTTCAGTATGTCACAGTACATGTTGGCATTCATGGTTCCCAGACCATGACACTCCCACCACCATGCTTGACTGTAGGCAAGACACACTTGCCTTTGTACTCATCTCTTGGTTGCCACCACACATGCTTGACACCATCTGAACCAAATAAGTTTTTATCTTGGTCTCATCGGACCATTGTTTCAGTAATCCATGTCCTTAGTCTTCTTGTCTTCAGCAAACTGCGGGCTTTCTTGTGCATCATCTTTAGAAGAGGCTTCCTTTTGGGACGACAGCCATGCAGACCAATTTGATGCAGTGTGCGGCATATGGTCTGTGCACTGATAGGCTGACTCCCCACCCCTTCAACCTCTGCAGCAATGTTGGCAGCACTCATACATCTATTTCCCAAAGACAACCTCTGGATGTGACACTGAGCATGTGCACTCAACTTCTTGGCCACTGTGCTGCAGCTCAGTTTCAGGGTCTTGGCAATCTTCTTATAGCGTAGGTCATTTTTATGTAGAGCAACAATTCTTCTTTCAGATTCTCAGAGAGTTCTTTGCCATGAGGTGCCACGTTGAACTTCCAGTGACCAGTATGAGAGAGTAAGAGTGATAACACCAAATTGAACACACCTGCTCCCAATTCATACATGAGACCTTGTAACACTAACGAGTCACATGACACCAGGGAGGGAAAATGGCTAATTAGGCCCAATTTGAACATTTTCACTTGGGGGCGTACTCACTTTTGTTGCCAGCGGTTTAGACATTAATGGCTGTGTGTTGAGTTATTTTGAGGGGACAGCAAAGTTACACTGCTATACCAGCTGTACACTCACTACTTTACATTGTAGGCAAAGTGTCATTTCTTCATTGTTGTCACATGAAAAGATATAATAAAACATTTACAAAAATGTGAGTTACTGTGTGTGTGTGTGTATGTGTGTGTATATATATATATATATATATATATACACACACATACACACACACACACACCCCCCCCCCCCCCTGTTTCCCCGAAAATAAGACCTAGTGTGATTGTCGGTGATGGCTGCAATATAAGCCCTACCCCCCAAATAAGCCCTAGTTAAAGTCCTTGTAGGTCTTATTTTCAGGGTAGGGCTTATTTGGGGGGTAGGGCTTATATTGCAGCCATCACCGACAATCACGCTAGGTCTTATTTTCGGGGAAACAGGGTATATAATAATCGGTGTCCTCTACCTGCCTCTCCACATCAGCAAATCAAAGGAATCCTGGTATTCATTCATAAAAATACAAAACTTCCTTTGGCTGAGGAGCACTCAGCTCAACTCTATTTTGTTCTGACAGCACATGGAATGTCCCTGTACCACTGCCAAAATACAGTGCTGTATACTCTATGTAACTGATGCTAAATACAATTTATACACAGCCGATGCCCTTTGCCACACACACACACAGACAAAGGTGGTCCATGGCAGTGCTAACTAACCCCTTCCACCTGGCAGTGCATTCAACTCCCCTCACATTGATCACATTGTGTTATTTGCCTGATCACCTGCTCCCACACTGATCCCTCCCCCTAATGCCGTTGGGTCGGAACTATACTGTCCAGCAGAGGTCACTCTGCCTGATGGTATTTGCTTCATTTCAGTGCTGGCTGCGAGAATGCTGGAAGCTTCCCGGCACCCTGCTGCCATTCTAGAAGTTGCCCAATAGGTGATAGACCCAGTCCTGGTTGTGGTGGGCTGCACAAGGATAGCCAACAGTCCACTTGTTGGGCCCCATGGCTCTATAATTACTCTTTCATGTTAAATTGAAATTGCAAAATAACTGGTTCATGTCAGTATTTAGCATATACACCCTTAGCACCAATTAGTCTGCGTGGGTAGTTCTCTATGAGCTTTGCACTGTTTACATTTTGAGTTGCATGAGGATTGTGACTGAGCAGCTGAGCCAGCAATTCAGTTGGAATTAGATCCAGACTCTTTGGCCATTCCTGGACACACAATATTGATTTACACTGTACTGGTATATTTTATAAAAACAAATGCTACACTAATCCGACTAAAAAAACAAAACACAAAGTGATCATGAAAGTGCATACAAAAACATGGAGCTGTAAAGTTCATGTAGAACACTGTACAAACACACACCATATAATATAAAGTTCAAGCTGTGGCATGCAATATTATAATACACAAATATCCCAATTTGCTTGTGAGACAATGTTCCATTAACAGAACACACTTTGTAGTGAATTTACACTACCATACTAAATCTAAGGCTGCTTTCCAAATGGTAACAACCCCCCTTAGGCCGAGTGGTCACACAAGCTATAAAAATGCATCGATCCATATATTTGGCATAGAAATCATTCAGTTTAATTTCCACCACCAACAGACCATGTATTACACATCAAGAGAGTAAAGCACAAGAAAAGTGCTCCCCATAGTGTAAACCAGTAAATTTGCTTTATTAAAAAGAAGTGTAATACATCAATGTTCACAAATGCAGATCTCCATATTACATTCTGA
This sequence comes from Aquarana catesbeiana, assembly GCF_042186555.1. Classification (NCBI taxonomy): domain Eukaryota; kingdom Metazoa; phylum Chordata; class Amphibia; order Anura; family Ranidae; genus Aquarana; species Aquarana catesbeiana. The sequence goes on from NW_027362728.1 coordinate 27,118, forward strand.
AAGTCCAGATCAACTGGCTGGCATATGTGGTGACATCAGTGCGTTTAGCTGTGGCCAATGCATTTCATCATGCATGATGTTGTCATGGGCATTGACAGGGCCGCTGATAGAAATCATGGGGCTCTGTACAGCCTACCTGATGGGGCCCCCTTCAGCCCTGCCCCTGGCCCCTCCCGGACCCCACCTTGGAACAAAGTGCAGGTTTGTTTTAAAGTGATAATTTATCATGCTACACCATGCCATCCATAGTAAATATGTGCAGAGTGCAGTGCAATGCAGTACAATCGCCACACCATGCCATATTACTATCCATAGTAAATATGTGCAGTCAGAGTGCAGTATATTTACTCCCAATCGGACTATGCTGCAGCAGCCACGATTGGCTTCCCCTCAGCTCCTGGACTCAGACTGTCAGCTGCCTCTATCTGCCGCCAGCGCCCGCTTCAGTCTCTCGCTCTCTGTCTCGGGCCCAACTCAGAGCTGAGCAGAGGAAGATCACTCCGCCAGGGAAATAAATAGGCAACAGCAGCGGCAGGTGGCTGGGACTTGAAGTTGAGCCACCATACGGAGCGGGCCCGGAATACACATGCATATAAAGGAAAAAAAACGCGCTCGATCTATAAAACAATCTTATTTTGAATAATCAAAATATTATTGAAATGATCAAAGTCCAAAAAGCAGCAGCATATAGCAAATTGCACAGGTTAGAATGGAGAAGAGAAGATGCGCTATATAAAAATGCAGGCCAACAATAGCTTGTGTATTCCTGGATATTAAGTTGCAGTTCAGACAATTCCACACAGAACACCCAGGTGAGCTAAATCCTTATTCAGTGCCACAACCTAATGAAAAAGCTGCTTACCAGATGGCAAGCGGATGGCTATAGCCCAGCCAAGGCCTTTGCTTGAACGGAAGGAACGTCCAGACAGATGCAACCAAATGGATTATCTGTATGCTCCAATCCCTCGATGCCGTGAATCTCCCATGGGCCTCAGTACTCAGACATTTTAGGTGCTTCCAGCACACCAAACTATAAAAGCATTAAGCATAGGATTCCTCTCCAAACAACTTCCAAACTTGTATGTGTCAGCAGTTTGTACAAACAAGCATGTATCCGAGCTCCTCCACTGTCCTGTGGAGATTCACGGCATCGAGGGATTGGAGCATACAGATAATCCATTTGGTTGCATCTGTCTGGACGTTCCTTCCGTTCAAGCAAAGGCCTTGGCTGGGCTATAGCCATCCGCTTGCTTCCGCTTGCCATCTGGTAAGTGGCTTTTTCATTAGGTTGTGGCACTGAATAAGGATTTAGCTCACCTGGGTGTTCTGTGTGGAATTGTCTGAACTGCAATTTAACATCCTGGAATACACAAGCTATTGTTGGCCTGCATTTTTATATAGTGCAGCTTCTCTTTTCCATTCCCCCCGGAATACACATGCGCCCAAAATTGATAAAAATAGTCTCTCCACTTAACCAGCACAGAGATCAGGGAGGGCCCCAGAAAATAGGCGGTCAGAGAGTGCAGGCATGCTACAGGAGACGGTGAGAGAGTGCAGGCATGCTACAGGAGACGGTGAGAGAGTGCAGGCATGCTACAGGAGACGGTGAGAGAGTGCAGGCATGCTACAGGAGACGGTGAGAGAGTGCAGGCAGTGTAAATAGCTCTGGGGAAGCCTGTCCTCCCTTCAGAAGACTCCTGTGTGATCCCTCCCCCCTCCCCTGTGTGCAGCTATGGCAGGAGCTCTGCTCACTCACATTAGCAGTGTCCCTGTCCAGATGGCAGGTACCCTCAGACTCCCGGCCCTTCTGTTGTCAGTGGAAAGTACAACACTAAAGGTGGAGGCAGAGCAGCTCAGAAGGAGGCAGTTACATCTTCCTCCTCTGGATACCGGGGCCTCCATGCACCTGATTGGTTGCTAGGATGCTAGACGGGCCCAGCAACCAAATATTTTGACAGGCAGGACTTGGACATGCTGGAAGCTCTGCCACCCGTGCAGGCTTTTACCCAAAGACTACCAGACTGACTATGTGTGACTAAGCTTGCCCGGGCACCCCTACTGAGCTGAGGACACTGGGCCTGGTACAACAGGGCAGTTGTACTGGCTTATCAGCAGCTCTGGACATTGATGCATGTTAGGAAAGCAGGTGTATGGGCGCTACAACCTTCCCACATAAAAGCTCCGCCCGCTACTCAGACCTTTAGGCTGCTGACACCTCAAACGTACCTGAATAAAGGAAAAGGATTGTTGGCATTCAGGATGACATCCAAAATAGTATTTCTTCATTAACCACTTGAGGACCGCCTCACGCCGATGTACGTCGGCAAGGCAGCACGGGCAGGCAGAATCACGTACATACACGTGATCTGCCTCCCGCGGGTGGGGGGTCTACTACACCTCACAGTAGAACATGCCAGGCACACAAAACACCCCCGATCGCCCCCCAATCACCTCCCCCCCCCCCCCCGTCACACTGACACCAAGCAGTGTTTTGTTTGTTTTTTTTCTGATTACTGCATGGTGTCAGTTTGTGACAGTTAGTGTGGTAGGACAGTTACTGTTAGCCCCCTTTAGGTCTAGGATACCCCCCTAACCGCACCTAATAAAGTTTTAACCCCTTGATCACCCCCTGTCACCAGTGTCGCTAAGCGATCATTTTTCTGATCGCTGTATTAGTGTCGCTGGTGACGCTAGTTAGGGACGTAAATATTTAGGTTTGCCGTCAGCGTTTTATAGCGTCAGGGACCCCCATATACTATCTAATAAATGTTTTAACTCCTTGATTGCCCCCTAGTTAACCCTTTCACCACTGATCACCATATAACTTTTACGGGTGACGCTGGTTAGTTCGTTTATTTTTTATAGTGTCAGGGCACCCGCCGTTTATTACCGAATAAAGGTTTAGCCCCCTGAATGCCTGGCGGTGATATGCATCGCCCCAGGCAGCGTCAGATTAGCGCCAGTACCGCTAACACCCACGCACGCACCGTACACCTCCCTTAGTGGTATGGTATCTGAACGGATCAATATCTGATCCGATCAGATCTATACTAGCGTCCCCAGCAGTTTAGGGTTCCCAAAAACGCAGTGTTAGCGGAATCAGCCCAGATACCTGCTAGCACCTGCGTTTTGCCCCTCCGCCCGGCCCTGCCCAGCCCACTCAAGTGCAGTATCGATCGATCACTGTCACTTACAAAACACTAAACGCATAACTGCAGAGTTAGAGTCAGGCCCGATCCCTGCGATCGCTAACAGTTTTTTTGGTAGCGTTTCGGTGAACTGGCAAGCACCGGCCCCAGGCAGCGTCAGGTTAGCGCCAGTACCGCTAACACCCACGCACGCAGCATACGCCTCCCTTAGTGGTATAGTATCTGAACGGATCAATATCTGATCCGATCAGATCTATACTAGAATCCCCAGCAGTTTAGGGTTCCCAAAAACGCAGTGTTAGGGGGATCAGCCCAGATACCTGCTAGCACCTGCGTTTTGCCCCTCCGCCCGGCCCAGCCCAGCCCAGCCCACCCAAGCACTGCAGTAACACTTGGTGACGTGGCGAGTCCCATAAATGCAGTTCAAGCTGGTGAGGTGGCAAGCACAAGTAGTGTCCCGCTGCCACCAAGAAGACAAACACAGGTCCGTCGTGCCCATAATGCCCTTCCTGCTGCATTCGCCAATCCTAATTGGGAACCCACCACTTCTGCAGCGCCCGTACTTCCCCCATTCACATCCCCAACCAAATGCAGTCGGCTGCATGAGAGGCATTTTCTTTATGTCCTCCCGAGTACCCCTACCCAGCGAACCCCCACAAAAAAGATGTTGTGTCTGCAGCAAGCGCGGATATAGGCGTGACACCCGCTATTATTGTCCCTCCTGTCCTGATAATCCTGGTCTTTGCATTGGTGAATGTTTTGAACGCTACCATGCACTAGTTGAGTATAAGCGTAGGGTAGAGCATTGCACAAACTAGGCCACACTTTCACAGGGTCTCCCAAGATGCCATCGCATTTTGAGTGACCCGAACCTGGAACTGGTTACAGTTATAAAAGTTAGTTAAAAAAAAAAATGTAAAAAAAATATATATATATATATATATATATATATATATATATATATATATATATATATATATATATATATATATATATATATATATATATATATATATATATATATATATAAAAATATATATATATATATAAAAATATATATATATATATAAAAAAAAATATAGTTGTCGTTTTATTGTTTTCTCTCTCTCTCTCTCTCTCTCTCTCTCTCTCTTCTCTCTATTGTTCTGCTCTTTTTTTATTCTATTCTATTCTGCAATGTTTTATTGTTATGTTTTATCATGTTTGCTTTTCAGGTATGCAATTTTTTATACTTTACCGTTTACTGTGTTTTATTGTTAACCATTTTTTTGTCTTCAGGTACGCCATTCACGACTTTGAGTGGTTATGCCAGAATGATGCCTGCAGGTTTAGGTATCATCTTGGTATCATTCTTTTCAGCCAGCGGTCGGCTTTCATGTAAAAGCAATCCTAGCGGCTAATTAGCCTCTAGACTGCTTTTACAAGCAGTGGGAGGGAATGCCCCCCCCCCCCCCTCCACCACCGTCTTCTGTATTTTTCTCTGGTTCTCCTGTCTCAACAGGGAACCTGAGAATGCAACCGGTGATTCAGCCAGCTGACCATAGAGCTGATCAGAGACCAGAGTGGCTCCAAACATCTCTATGACCTAAAACCGGAAGCTACAAGCATTTCATGACTTAGATTTCGCCGGATGTAAACCGCGCCATTGGGAAAGCATTTTATCACACCGATCTTGGTGTGGTCAGATGCTTTGAAGGCAGAGGAGAGATCTAGGGTCTAATAGACCCCAATTTTTTCAAAAAAGAGTACCTGTCACTACCTATTGCTATCATGGGGGATATTTACATTCCCTGAGATAACAATAAAAATGATTAAAAAAAAACCGAAAGGAATAGTTTAAAAATAAGATAAAAAAGCAAAAAAAATAATAAAGGAAAAAAAAAGCACCCCTGTCCCCCCCTGCTCTTGCGCAAAGGCGAACACAAGCGTCGGTCTGGCGTCAAATGTAAACAGCAATTGCACCATGCATGTGAGGTGTCACCGCGAACGTCAGATCGAGGGCAGTAATTTTAGCAGTAGACCTCCTCTGTAAATCTAAAGTGGTAACCTGTAAAGGCATTTAAAGGCTTTTAAAAATGTATTTAGTTTGTCGCCACTGCACGTTTGTGCGCAATTTTAAAGCATGTCATGTTTGGTATCCATGTACTCGGCCTAAGATCATCTTTTTTTATTTCATCAAACATTTGGGCAATATAGTGTGTTTTAGTGCATTAAAATTTAAAGTGTTTTTTCCCCAAAAAATGTGTTTGAAAAATCGCTGCGCAAATACTGTGTGAAAAAAAAAAATGGAACACCCACCATTTTAATCTGTAGGGCATTTGCTTTAAAAAAATATATAATGTTTGGGGGTTCAAAGTAATTTTCTTGCAAAAAAAAATAATTTTTTCATGTAAACAACAAGTGTCAGAAAGGGCTTTGTCTTCAAGTGGTTAGAAGAGTGGGCTATGTGTGCATAAGCTTCTAAATGTTGTGCATAAAATGCCAGGACAGTTCAATACCCCCCCAAATGACCCCATTTTGGAAAGTAGACACCCCAAGCTATTTGCTGAGAGGCGTGTCGAGTCCATGGAATATTTTATATTGTGACACAAGTTGCGGGAAAGACAAATTTTTTTTTTTTTTGCACAAAGTTGTCACTAAATGATATATTGCTCAAACATGCCATGGGAATATGTGAAATTACTCCCCAAAATACATTCTGTTGCTTCTCCTGAGTATGGGGATACCACATGTGTGAGACTTTTTGGGAGCCTAGCCGCGTACGGGACCCCGAAAACCAAGCACTGCCTTCAGGCTTTCTAAGGGTGTAAATTTTTGATTTCACTCTTCACTGCCTATCACAGTTTCGGAGGCCATGGAATGCCCAGGTGGCACAAAACCCCCCCAAATGACCCCATTTTGGAAAGTAGACACCGCAAACTATTTGCTGAGAGGTATAGTGAGTATTTTGCAGACCTCAATTTTTGTCACAAAGCTTTGAAAAAAGAGAAAAAAAAAAGTTTTTTCTTGTCTTTCTTCATTTTCAAAAACAGAGAGCTGCAAAATACTCACCATGCCTCTCAGCAAATAGCTTGGGGTGTCTACTTTCCAAAATGGGGTCATTTGGGGGGGTTTGTGCCACCTGGGCATTCCATGGCCTCCGAAACTGTGATAGGCAGTGAAGAGTGAAATCAAAAATTTACACCCTTAGAAATCCTGAAGGCGGTGATTGGTTTTCGGGGCCCCGTACACGGCTAGGCTCCCAAAAAGTCCCACACATGTGGTATCCCCATACTCAGGAGAAGCAGCTAAATGTATTTTGGGGTGCAATTGCACATATGCCCATGGCCTGTGTGAGCAATATATAATTTAGTGACAACTTTGTGCAAAAAAAAAAAAATTTGTCACTTTCCCACAACTTGTCAAAATATAAAATATTCCATGGACTCAACATGCCTCTCAGCAAATCGCTTGGGGTGTCTACTTTCCAAAATGGGGTCATTTGGGGGGGGTTTGTGCCTTCAAAACTGTGATAGGTAGTGAGGAGTGAAATCAAAAATTTACGCCCTTAGAAATCCTAAAGGCGGTGATTGGTTTTCGGGGCCCCGTATGTGGCTAGGCTCCCAAAAAGTCCCACACATGTGGTATCCCTGTACTCAGGAGAAGCAGCTGAATGTTTTTTGGGGTGCAATTCCACATATGCCCATGGCCTGTGTGAGCAATATATCATTTAGTGACAACTTTTTGTAATTTTTTTTTTTTTTTTGTCATTATTCAATCACTTGGGACAAAAAAAAATGAATATTCAATGGGCTTAACATGCCTCTCAGCAATTTCCTTGGGGTGTCTACTTTCCAAAATGGGGTCATTTGGGGGGGGGGGGGGGGGGGGGGGGTTGTACTGCCCTGCCATTTTAGCACCTCAAGAAATGACATAGGCAGTCATAAACTAAAAGCTGTGTAAATTCCAGAAAATGTACCCTAGCTTGTAGACGCTATAACTTTTGCGCAAACCAATAATATACGCTTATTGACATTTTTTACCAAAGACATGTGGCGAATACATTTTGGCCTAAATGTATGACTAAAATTGAGTTTATTGGATTTTTTTTATAACAAAATTAGAAAATATCACTTTTTTTCAAAATTTTCGGTCTTTTTCCGTTTATAGTGCAAAAAATAAAAACTGCAGAGGTGATCAAATACCAGCAAAAGAAAGCTCTATTTGTGGGAAGAAAAGCATAAAAAAATTGTTTGAGTACAGTGTAGCATGACCGCGCAAATTTCGTTTGGGTACAGCATTGCATGACCGCGCAATTGGCAGTTAAAGCGACGCAGTGCCAAATTGGAAAAAGTCCTCTGGTCCTTAGGCAGCATAATGGTCCGGGGCTGAAGTGGTTAAATGAATGTACAAAGCTGTAAAACGGCCTATATGCTTCGGGAATTAGTCCTCATGGCTGATAAAAAAATGAAAGTAACACTTAAATAGTATATACAAAGGGTCACATGATTAACCAACATAGGTGAATTAATAATGCAAAAGGGAAAACCTGACATGACTCCATGCAATGGAACACATCACAAAAAATAGAGATATGAAAAACCAGGCATATAAAAAGTGATCCACAATAGCATACGTAGTTTGTATTTTTCCAAAATGGGTCATAAAAAATAGTGGGTGCGACAAAAAAAAAAGCTAGTGATATTGCCTAGATGGTGGTATAGAGAGGTTTTTACCTCAAGCCGGGGGGGGGGGGGGGGGGGGGTGGTTGACGACACACAGACTTTGAGCGTGAAGTTTACTGGATATACAGGATTCAGACCCACATCCCACAGGGACTGAACCACACCTGGGATGTAGATCTTTTTCTTAAAATGATTTTTTTCATTTAGTATCCAGACAGTCATCTTTATGTAGCTCCCTCTAATGTAACTATGTCCTGTTTTATAATCATATAAACCATGCATGTTATTGTGGGTTGCTTTTCATATGCCTAGCTTTTTCATATGTTACATTTTATTTTATTATTAATTAGCATCTAGGCAATATCATCATTATGTAGCACCCACTCTTTTCTGATTCATTTTTGAAAAAATACAAACTA
>NW_027362729.1:0-23261 GCF_042186555.1 Aquarana catesbeiana
GACTATTTACATTTAGTGCAGTGCGTCCTGCTCACAGTGTTCAGCTAGATCCGTTCCTGTTATCTTCTTACTGACAGGCAGGCTTGTCTTGTTACAGTATTTTGAAGAAAATTACTGGTGTTCTTTTGATCCTATTAGTACCACAGTCAGGCAGCTAGACTATTTACATTTAGTGCAGTGCATCCTGCTCACAGTGTTCAGCTAGATCCGTTCCTGTTCTCTTCTTACTGACAGGCAGGCTTGTCTTGTTACAGTATATAAAGCTACCTGAAGAAAATTACTGGTGTTCTTTTGATCCTATTAGTACCACAGTCAGGCAGCTAGACTATTTACATTTAGTGCAGAGCGTCCTGCTCACAGTGTTCTGCTAAACCTACAAGTTAGTGGGGTGCGTCCTGCTCACAGTGTTCAGCTAGATCCGTTTCTGTTATCTTCTTACTGACAGGCAGGCTTGTCTTGTTACAGTAAATACAGCTATCTGAAGAAAATTGCTTGTGTTCTTTTGATCCTATTAGTACCACAGTCAGGCAGCTAGACTATTTACAGTTAGTGCAGTGCGTCCTGCTCACAGTGTTCTGCTAAACCTACAAGTTAGTGGGGTGCGTCCTGCTCACAGTGTTCAGCTAAACCTACAAGTTAGTGGGGTGCGTCCACCTCACAGTGTTCAGCTAAACCTACAAGCTAGTGGGGTGCGTCCTGCTCACAGTGTTCAGCTAGATCCGTTTCTGTTATCTTCTTACTGACAGGATGGCTTGTCTTGTTACAGTAAATACAGCTACCTGAAGAAAATTGCTTGTGTTCTTTTGATCCTATTAGTACCACAGTCAGGCAGCTAGACTATTTACAGTTAGTGCAGTGCGTCCTGCTCACAGTGTTCTGCTAAACCTACAAGTTAGTGGGGTGCGTCCTGCTCACAGTGTTCAGCTAAACCTACAAGTTAGTGGGGTGCGTCCACCTCACAGTGTTCAGCTAAACCTACAAGCTAGTGGGGTGCGTCCTGCTCATAGTGTTCAGCTAGATCCGTTTCTGTTATCTTCTTACTGACAGGCAGGCTTGTCTTGTTACAGTAAATACAGCTACATGAAGAAAATTGCTGGTGTTCTTTTGATCCTATTAGTACCACAGTCAGGCAGCTAGACTATTTACAGTTAGTGCAGTGCGTCCTGCTCACAGTGTTCTGCTAAACCTACAAGTTAGTGGGGTGCGTCCTGCTCACAGTGTTCAGCTAAACCTACAAGTTAGTGGGGTGCGTCCACCTCACAGTGTTCAGCTAAACCTACAAGCTAGTGGGGTGCGTCCTGCTCACAGTGTTCAGCTAGATCCGTTTCTGTTATCTTCTTACTGACAGGCAGGCTTGTCTTGTTACAGTAAATACAGCTACCTGAAGAAAATTGCTGGTGTTCTTTTGATCCTATTAGTACCACAGTCAGGCAGCTAGACTATTTACAGTTAGTGCAGTGCGTCCTGCTCACAGTGTTCTGCTAAACCTACAAGTTAGTGGGGTGCGTCCTGCTCACAGTGTTCAGCTAAACCTACAAGTTAGTGGGGTGCGTCCACCTCACAGTGTTCAGCTAAACCTACAAGCTAGTGGGGTGCGTCCTGCTCACAGTGTTCAGCTAGATCCGTTTCTGTTATCTTCTTACTGACAGGCAGGCTTGTCTTGTTACAGTAAATACAGCTACCTGAAGAAAATTGCTGGTGTTCTTTTGATCCTATTAGTACCACAGTCAGGCAGCTAGACTATTTACAGTTAGTGCAGTGCATCCTGCTCACAGTGTTCAGCTAAACCTACAAGTTAGTGGGGTGCGTCCACCTCACAGTGTTCAGCTAAAGCTACCTGTAGAACTTTGGTGGTGTTCTCATACTACAGGCAGGCAGTTGATTTTGCTAGCTGCAGTATCAGTACATATATATATATATATATATATATATATATATATATATCCCAGCTTAGTGCAGCTACAGGCCATTAGTATGTCTGGAAGGCCAAGAAGGAGAGGCAGACAGTCACAAGCCAATAAGAGAGGGCAAGCAGGCTCTGTGTCTAGTGCTGGTCGTGGAGACGGTGCATCCTCATCAGCACGTGGCCATGGGACACGCTTGGCCTTTTTTTCGGCAGCTGGCCATGTTGAGCCGCAACATGCGGAAGACTTGGTCGAGTGGATGACCAAGCCGTCCTCATCCTCCTCATCCTCTCTCACCCATGCCCAGGGTACTTTGTCTGGCAAAGCAGCGGCCTCTTCCCTCGGCTCAATGTCATCAGTGACTCCTTCCCTAGCCCCACCATGTCCTCCTGAGGAGTCCCTCGAACTGTTTGACCACAGTGTTTGGTACATGCTCCAGGAGGATGCCCAGCATTTGGAAGGCTCTGATGATGATACTGAGCTCGATGAAGGCAGTAACATGAGCACGGACAGAGGGGGTGCCCAAGAAGGACAGCAATCTGGCAGTCATGCTCCCCCTGCTGCAGCATACTGCCAGGTTTGCTCCAGTGATGAGGAGGGAGGGGATGATGAGGTCACTGACTCAACGTGGGTGCCTGATAGGAGAGAGGAGGAGGAGGAGGAGGAGGAGGCGGCACATCACCAACGAGGCAGGATGCCCTCCAGGGGCCAGCCTAAGGGCAGCACATTGACTGCATCACACCCCAAAGCTCCACATGTGCAGGGCGCTGCAGTCTCTGCGCGTTATTCAAAAAGTTCTTTGGTGTGGGCCTTTTTTGAGACGAGTGCATCAGATCGCACCGCTGCTATTTGCAACATATGTCTCAAGCGTATCTCGCGTGGCCAAAACATCTCCCGCTTGGGTACCACATGCTTGACCAGACATATGTTGACCTGCCATGCAGTTCGTTGGCAAGCGTATCTAAAAGACCCACACCAAAGAACAAAGAGGTCCTCTCCTTGCTCCTCATCAGCTGAGATTTCCAACCCCACTAGACCTTCAGTCCTCTCTGAGACCTGCACTGAGAGGAATGAAGGTGTAGAATTAGGTGTGTCACAGCCAAGTACTTGTGGGCAATCTGATTTTGGTACACCGACGTCAGATTGTACCAGGCAAATTTCCCTTCCCCAGCTGCTGCACCGCCGAAAGAAGTTTGCTCCCAGCCATCCACATGCCCAGCGGTTGAATGCTAGCTTGGCAAAATTGCTAGCACTTCAACTGCTGCCTTTTCAGTTGGTAGACTCTGCCCCTTCCGTGAGTTTGTGGAATGTGCGGTTCCTCAGTGGCAGGTACCCAAATGCCACTTTTTCTCACGGAAGGCGATTCCGGCTCTCTACCAGCATGTGGAAGGCAATGTCCATGCCTCGCTGGACAGGGCGGTCAGTGGTAAGGTGCATATTACCGCTGACTCATGGTCCAGCAGGCATGGACAGGGACGTTACCTAAGTTTCACGGCGCATTGGGTGACTCTGCTGGCAGCTGGGAAGGATGCAGGACAAGGTGCAGTAGTGTTGGAGGTTGTTCCGCCACCACGCCTCCAAAATGCTAATGATTGTGACACACCTCTCTCCTCCACCCCCTCCTCTTCTTCTTCCTCCATGGCCTCTTCCTCGGAACCAGCGGTGCTCCGTAGTCGTTCAAGGGGCTACGCAAGTACGCAGGCCAAAAGATGCCATGCGGTGCTTGAGCTGGTGTGCTTGGGGGACAGGAGCCACACTGGGGCAGAGGTTCTGTCAGCTCTGCAGGGGCAGGTTCAGAGGTGGTTGACGCCACGCCAACTTAAGGCAGGAATGGTGGTTTGCGACAATGGCACCAACCTCCTCTCTGCCCTCCGACAGGGACAAATGACCCATGTGCCCTGTTTGGCTCACGTCCTTAACTTGGTGGTGCAGCGGTTCTTGGGCAGGTACCCGGGCTTACAGGATGTCCTGAGGCAGGCCAGGAAAGTCTGTGTGCATTTCCGCCGGTCATATAATGCCAGTGCTCGGCTGACGGACCTCCAAAAGGAGTTTAACCTGCTCAAGAACCGCCTAATCTGTGACATGCCCACCAGGTGGAACTTAACGTTGGCCATGCTGCAGCGGCTGCACACGCAGCAGAGGGCCATCAATGAGTACCTGTGCGACTATGGCACCAGGACAGGGTCATGGGAGCTTGTTTTTTTTTCCCTACGCCAGTGGGCCATGATCAGGGATGCATGCACTGTCCTGTCACCATTTGAGGAGGCCACGAGGATGGTGAGCAGTGACAGTGCATGCATCAGTGACACTGTCCCCCTTGTCCACCTGTTGGAGCACACGCTGCGTGGAATAATGGACAGGGCACTTGAGGCAGAACAGAGGCAGGAAGAGGAGGACTTCCTTAGCTCTCAAGGCCCCCTTTATCCAGACAGTGTTCCTGCGTGCCCGCCGATCACACAGGAAGAGGACGAGGAGGAGGAGGAAGATTGTGTCAGTATGGAGGTGGAGCCTGGCACTCAGCATCAGCAGCAGTCTTTAAGGGATCAGTCCCAAGAAACACATGGACTTGTACGTGGCTGGGAGGAGGTGGCTGCGGACCATGTCGTCCTTAGTGACCCAGAGGACTCCGGACCGAATGCCTCAGCAAACCTACGCTGCATGGCCTCCCTGATCCTGCAAAGCCTGCGTAAGGATCCTCGTATTCGTGGTATCAAGGAGAAGGACCAATACTGGCTGGCAACCCTCCTTGATCCACGTTACAAGGGTAAGGTTGTGGACCTTATCTTGCCATCGCAGAGGGAGCAGAGGATGAAACATCTTTTGGGAGGCCTTGCAGAAAGGTCTGTGCAACGTGTTCCCAGAGACTGGGAGGCTACAAACTCCTGTTTCTGGACAACGTGTTGCTGAGGCTTCGGTCAGTCAAAGAAGGAGCGGTGGAGAAGGTGGCCGTCTGACCGATGCGTTCAGACAATTTTTTGGTCCGCAGCCCCAAGGTATGATCGATTCCAGCAACCATCGCCAGCGTCTGTTTTACATGGTGCAGGAATACCTAGGGGCAAGATCAGACTTGGACACCTTTCCCACCGAAAATCCTCTGGGTTACTGGGTCTTGAGGATGGATCACTGGCCAGAGCTTGCACAGTATGCAATTGAGCTACTGGCCTGTCCTGCATCCAGCGTTCTTTCGGAACGCACATTCAGTGCTGCTGGAGGCGTGGTAACCGATCACAGGGTGCGTCTGTCCACTGACTCGGTCGATCGACTGACCTTCATAAAAATGAATCAGTCTTGGATCACCACCAGCTACCAAGCACCTGATGCTGATGTAACCGAATAATTTTTTTTGAAATCTCAGATCCCTTCAAAGACTGCCTATGCTGATGCTGAGTGACTATCCCTGAGTAATTATCCTCTTCCTCCTCAATCATCACCCTGATAGCTTGTAAGAACATTTTTGGTTCTGGGCGCCACCACCAGTGCCTAAGGCACAATTTTTCAGCCCCTGTTTAACAGGGGCGTGTAATTACAATTTTTGATGTAATACTTTGCAGCAGGGCTCGTTCCTGCATTCCAACTAGAGTGTCTGTGAGGGGTTGCAGTGTTGTGGCACCAGCACCAGTGCCTAAGGCCCACTTTTTCTGCCCCTGTTTAACAGGGGCGTGTAATTACAATTTTTGATGCAATACTTTGCAGCAGGGCTCGTTCCTGCATTCCAACTAGAGTGTCTGTGAGGGGTTGCAGTGTTGTGGCACCAGCACCAGTGCCTAAGGCCCATTTTTTCTGCCCCATTTTAACAGGGGCGTGTAATTACAATTTTTGATGCAATACTTTGCAGCAGGGCTCGTTCCTGCGTTCCAACTAGAGTGTCTGTGAGGGGTTGCAGTGTTGTGGCACCAGCACCAGTGCCTAAGGCCCAATTTTTCAGCCCTTGTTTAACAGGGGCGTGTAATTACAATTTTTGATGCAATACTTTGCAGCAGGGCTCGTTCCTGCGTTCCAACTAGAGTGTCTGTGAGGGGTTGCAGTGTTGTGGCACCAGCACCAGTGCCTAAGGCCTAATTTTTCAGCTCCTGTTCAACAGGGGCATGTAATTACAATTCTTGATCTAATATTTCACAGCAGGGCCCTGTGAGGGCTTACAGTGTTGTGGCCACAGCAACACCTAAGGCCCAAATTTCTGCTGAGTATATAGGGCAGGACCCTACTTTCAAACAACTAACTTACAAACGACTCCTACTTGCAAACGGAAGGAGACAATAGGAAGTGAGATGAAATCTACCCCTAGGAAGGGAAATTCTCTCCTGTAAGAGTTAATATGGGAAAAACATTTCTCCTTTCCACTGATGCTTTCCAATCCATTGGGACAAAAAGTGACGTGAAATCTTCTGAAGAGGAGGAAAGACAGCAAAACAAATGTCACAGGGGTGATAACCCTTCCCTATGTTTTCCAAAAAGCTTAAAAAAGATTTTTTGGCTGGAGCTAAACACATTAAAAATGTACCCATTCAAAATTACAAAGAGATTCTACTTAACAACAAACCTACAGTCCCTGTCTTGTTTGCACCGCCTGTATACTGCTGTTCAGAGTATATAGGGCCTGGTGGCCCCACACCTTTCCTTATTTTAATTTGGGTGTGGGGTTCCCCTTAATATCCATACAAGACCCAAAGGGCCTGGTAATGGACTGGGGGGTACCCATGCCGTTTGTCTCACTGATTTTCATCCATATTGCCAGGACCCGACATTACATTAAACCCGCAAGCAGTTTTAAATGAGATTTTTTCCTTTAAAAATGACATTTGGTGCAGGGACTGTTCTAAACACGGGAAACACACATCACTTTACAGGCATACTATAGACACCCCTCAGGTACGATATTTAAAGGAATATTTCACTTTTTTTTTTTTTACTTTAAGCATCATTAAAATCACTGCTCCCGAAAAAACGGACGTTTTTAAAAGTTTTTTTTGCATTGATACATGTCCCCTGGGGTAGGACCCGGGTCCCCAAACCCTTTTTAGGACAATACCATGCAAATTAGTTTTTAAAATGAGCACTTTTGATTTCGAACGTTCGAGTCCCATAGACGTCAATGGGGTTCTAACGTTCGTGCGAACTTTCGGTCCGTTCGCAGGTTCTGGTGCAAACCGAACCGGGGGGTGTTCGGCTCATCCCTACCTTTGAGTTGTCAGGACTGCCTTTTTTGCCTAAATAATGTAAAAACAGTACAACTTCAATGTAATCATCTGTCAATATCAAACGGCCCCGCTATTATACCCATGTTTTGCCACAATGCTTTGTGTGGAGCTATTAAAGTAGAACTGAAGGCAAAACTTTTAATTTAATTTTGCATAAAGTAGGCCAGGTTTCTTTTGCTATCTGTTTCTCCATAATGAGATGTCCCTCCAAAGTGAGGGAACCCCTGGTTGTCACCAGGGTCACCAGAACTAGATTTCCCCTTTATTTTGGAGATACCCCAAAATTGTGTATTTTTCTTTCAATTTCAGTGATATTAGTAAACTTGGCAAAATAAAAAAAGATGATCAAAACTAACAAAATGTGGTAAATCTGCTCTTAGGCGAATTTTAAATATTAATGATATTACACAAACTACCAGAAATGAAATTGTGATACCCTATGTAGAAAACAAAAAAACAAACTAGTATAGAGCCAAATTTTAACTAAACAAAAAAAAAAAAATTACAAACCAAAGCGAAAAAAGAAGGACTTCTGAGCCCTGGGTGAGATTCGACCCCTGCTGACACCACCCTAAAACTATAACCAAATGTCACCTGGGATACCACACGGAGGATAAAAACACCACTTTTGATGAAGGAAATGTTTAGTTTATGTAAGATTTAGATAGGCAGTAATATCAGCACACACATCAACATCTGA
The DNA here is from genome assembly GCF_042186555.1 of Aquarana catesbeiana. NCBI lineage: Eukaryota > Metazoa > Chordata > Amphibia > Anura > Ranidae > Aquarana > Aquarana catesbeiana. The sequence goes on from NW_027362729.1 coordinate 7,803, forward strand.
TTTTGCACAAAGAGAGTCACAGATAACAAAGTAAGCAATAGAACATATAAAAGTGCCACTTTAAATAGACCCAATTTGTCCTGCAGAAAGAGAGTTTAAGCATAGCCCTCCTACTGAGAGAACTTTTCCCAAATGGGCAAAAAGAAGAGTCTAGCTCATTTGTGAGCTCCTGATAACCAAAGCCAGGGCTTAACTCTTTGAGGGTTTTGATAAGCAAAATGTCCCATATAGAACCTATCATACAATGTGGGAGGAACTCTTCTACTAGCTTGGAGCTCTTTATGTTGGTGCGCAATGGAGGTGTAGTCCCATTTTTATGTGAGATTACATTTCCTATAGATGGTAACACAGCAAGCAGAGTTCCCCTTTAATGAAAGCAACAAGTTGGGAATTTACTTTAAAGGCATCAGGCGGTTCTAACAGTTTTTCAAGCCCCTTTTTCTCACTCATGTGGAATATGTAGTTCTCTTTCAGCTTATTTGAATAAAAAAGTCCTCCCTGCAACATACAGGTCCCAACATTCTTAGCATGGCTGTACTAGTTCCCGTTTCAACTAAACTACAGAGCACTGCCTTTTTGTGGCTATTTATAATCTGCAATTAGTAACAATGCAGTGTGTTACATAAGCAATCCATGTGGACCTTCAGAGGGATAATTCCACATTATTATCGTCCATAAAACTCCAGGAACCAAATTGATATGAAAAACCAAATATCTCAAGTGCACTTGAAAGTGCACTGAAAGTGCACTTTCAAGTGCAGTCGCTCTAATTCTAAGGGGTAGATCTGAAATGAGTGGAAGCTCTGTGGATTTTATCAAGCAATCATTTGCAAGTTAAAATGCTGCTTTTTATTCTCCTTGCATGTCCCCCTCAGATCTACAGCGACTTTACTTCCAAGTGCACTTTCAGTGCACTTGCGGTGCAAAGTGGATCTTCCTTTAGTAAATAATCCCCATAGTGTAATATGTACAACAACCACTCCATATGAAATAAAAAAAAGTGCTTACTCGCATGTGAACAAACCATTGTGATCATGCACATGCTATCAAAGTGACACTGCAACGGGTGTTTAAAACTTAACCCACTCTGTGAGAAGGAAACCGTACCAAAAGGATCATCTGCAGCAAGGAACATCACCCAAAATAAGCAGCAAATCCCCTTACTCAAAGCGATGTGCCCATCCACACATAAATGTATGGATCGGCTTCCATCCATCCCAAGGGTAGAAATGTTATGCTGATTTCATGGCTGCTTTGACTATTTATCTGTGGGTGGTGAAGTTGCTTCTCACTTTTGTTTTGCCTTTAGTTATACTATAAATCTTTGATTTTTATTATTTATTTATATTTTTTTTATTGGCATGATTGCATATAGAACGTTAATAAAAAATGTTTTAAAAAATTTCTGGCATGACAAATATGCTAATTATGCCACTGTAAAAAAATACTTTTTTAGTTGAGGGAGTGATTGGATGTTGTAGCCATCACTTCCTGTTTGTCATAGCTTTTGTATGTTGGAAATAAAAGCAAAGCGGACTGCAAAGGGAGGCAGAGATGCTGACCGAGATGAGAATGTAAGAATGTGGTAATGTCTGTTTACTGGGGAATGGGGAACCAGAGGGGAGACATACGATCAAAAGGTATGTTATATCATTAAGACGGGTGCTTATTAGCACAGGAGATATGGCTGTGTGCATAGCTTACAGACAAATTTCCCCAACAGGCAGTGGTTTTAAAAAATGCCTGGCATGACAAATATGCTAATTATGCCACTGTAAAAAAAAAACTTTTTTAGCCAAAGCTAATTTTTTTGAGGGAAATGTCTCAAATTATGATTCAATAGGCTGCACTTGCTGTTTTAGGATATGTAAAAACAGTTCTAAATACTAACTTTTGCTATATATGGGAATTTAAACTTACATATTTGAGACCAGCATTAGCAGCAATTTTACATATATTAGCATTTTATACAATCTAAATTAGATGGCAAGGCAGCATACCCCAGTAAAGTTAGGGAATAGCTTCAGGCTTGCCTTACTTTTTTAGTAAAGTTACATGCAGCATAATAGTTTTAAAAGTAAAACATCTTATAGCCTTTGAAGCTGACACCACTGTGGACTAAATTTACTTTAGTCTAATGAATCAGTAACTGAAACCTTTCAACGTTGCCTTTTATTTACTATGACAATTACAAGCTATAAAAATGCGTTCATGTGTAACACTGACCCACGAAGGAGCTGCTGGTATTTGATCGGCCAGTACTCTGCTATCACAACCCCGGTTATTTGGCTCAGTCCCCTTGACACAGCTGTGGTATAATGTGGATGTGTGACAAACAGTCAAAGACAACTCTACAAAGTGTATAATATACCTGTTTGGATTTACCTTGAACTCCAACACTCCGTCTGGCCTGTACGTGAAAGGAAATAGCACTCCACACAATAGTACTTAATCACCATAAGAGTTTACTTTGTTTGTTTAGAAATAGTAATCACAGTTGTTGTACTGTCACACCAACATAGTGTGACAGCCAGCAAATTCAATTCACAATAGTATATCAGAGAATAAGATTATTCAGATTAACAACCTTTGATGCGTCTACAGAATGGAACCCATGACAGAATGAAACTGACTGTTCCACTCTCAGCGCACTCTGCTATGCACAATACACAATTACCATCTTAGTACAGCATGACATATTTCCTAGGGAGCTCCCCCTGCTTTTTAGATGAGAATCCCTCTAAAGGGCAGTAAAAGGCAAGGCCTTGCGTTAACAGAGGCAGTCCTTCTTTGTTCTTCTGTCTTCTGCTAGCTAGATATAAGTGAAATTGCAATCCAGGGAGTTAACAATCCAAGTCAAAGCAAACTGAATGTTAAACTATTGCTGTGGTGCGGCAGCACTGCAACTATCTCCGGTGCAAGTAACTCTTTAAGAAACAGTGTTAGAATCTCAGTGCAGTGCAGGCTTGAGGCCCATATTAAACTCAGTCTTAACCACTTTAAAGCTCCTCTGTGGGACTACAGGTCCCACCCGCACTGTGTCACAGATACGAGTGTGTAAAGGTGCGTCAATGAACTTTGGGCAACAGCCCTCTCACCCAACCAGGTCTGTAAAGTAGAATGGCTCTTCTCCACAGTATCTCAGTTCGTTCACTGTGGCCACGCCGTCACGCTGTACCACCTCACAGACGACCAGGAGTCCTCGGTTACCTCCTTCAAGGGTCTCTGGAACGATCACACTGCTGCTCCAGCACGCTGTGATCTAAGGCAGGATCACTGACTGCTGTTCCACTTCACAGGGTAGGCCGCAACTCTGTGGACACACACACCCACAGAGCCCTGCTGGCAGGCCATGCGTCCCAGGAACAAAAGACATAAGATGGCCACGCAGGGGCCTTTTATAGCCTTTCCATAATGCAGTTCAGTCTCTTGATGTTCATGGGAGTTAATGGGCATTGTGGGTAGGTCAAGTTAATGTCCAAATGTAAACAAGTAAAACACTTCCATGTCAATTTCTGAACAATAAAAAAAAATAAAGATGCAATCCTTTTATATTTTGGCTGCTAGATGGCACCAAATATACAGGTATTAACATTGCAGCATTACATAGCATCAGAAGCAAAAATTGTCAGCTCTACACATGGAAATGGGATTTTTAATGTGGATTCAATTTTTACAATTAAAGCATGATTAAAGTATACTGTATATATATATATATATATATATATATATATATATATATATATATATATATATATATATATATATATATATATATATATATATATATATATATATATATATATTTATATATATATATATATATATATATATATATATATATATATATATATATATATATATATATATATTTTATAATAACAAACATGTTATACTTACCTGCTCTGGTTTTGCACAGAGCTGCCCCGATCCTTCTCTTCTCAGGTACCCTGCTGGTGCTCCAAGCCCCTCCTTCCTGCCTAGTGCCCCCAAGCTTGCTATGGGGGCACCCTAGCAGGCTCATCCTATCCCACTCTCTCCTCATTGGCTCACTGGCTGTGATTGACAATAGCAGGAGCCAATGGTGACGACTGCTGTCTCAACCAATGAGGAGATAAAGACGTGAGAGAGCCAAGGCTCTCTTGCACATCACTGGGTTTTTTTTTTTTTTTTTTTGGGGGGGGGACTGGGGGCACTGCTGCACACAGAAGGTTATTCTTTGCATCAAGGTGAAAAAAAACCTTGAGCCTATACAACCACTTTAACTGATCTTGCTCATCCACTGCTATCACTGCCTTTTGATGTTTTATAACTGTTCTTCCCATTTCTTGTTTTTCGGGTTTAATACAACTTTAATGTACATTCAATCTCCCTGCTCTTTTACTATGCTTTACATTCCTTTTCTGCAACTTCTGGCTACCTTTTCTTAAAATGTATGTCAAGTCAAAATAAAAAAATAGTAATTAAAATGTAATATAACAAAACATCTATGCAATACATGCACATTTTAGCATGTTTTGGTTTACTTTAAAAACCTTCAAGTAAAGAGTATTCCCCCTGATGAAGACACGAGACCCCGTGTCGAACCCGCGTAGTGGAGGGGCCAGAACGGAGCACAGAGGTTTCTCTCTTGGAGTGATGCGACGCACACTTCACCGCGCTTGACACTCGACAATTGGAGGCTGTTGTGAGGCTGGTGCACTGACGCACCCTGAACTTGTGAGTACCCCATTGTGGGGAATGCTTTTATTTCAATAAACCTTTTAAAATGGTATTACACCATCCAGTATTTTGTTATCATTTTCCTTATCTGTGAAACTACTGCCTGAGCTGTGCACCTGGATACCCATACTGAGCAGTGGAAGGGCTATAAAGCGTGTTTTGACTTAGTGTCACAGCTGAGTCACGTGTTCTGCGGTGAGCAGCTCTCCCTGGGGGGGTCACTGGAAGCACACTGGAGCATGGTTTTTGAAGTACACATTATTTGGAGCATGTTGAATTTGATGGACAATTTCAATACCTCTATTACTGAACATGAATCACTGGGCATATAACTTTTGGAAATTGTTATATTTCACATAAGTGTGGCACTTGGCACTTTGATTGAATATTGCACTTATTATATCTACTATTGTATATTCACTGCACATAGCACTTCATGTTTGTAATCATATATGCATATTCAATAATTCATACATTTTTTATTGATGTACAGTGGTATTTGTTTGCATATTTGCATTGACTTAACAATACTACCTCACTGCGTTACTAATGAGTAGTGTGAATACTACACAAAAATATATTTTTTGTTTATTTATTTTTCCTTTTTATTTTGTTTGGATATATAATTTTTGCACACTATTGGTGTCACATTTTTTTACACTTTTAGCACAGCGTATTTATATTTCTTCATTATGATGCACAGTGTATGAGACGTGTTCTACGCAGGCAGCTAGGTGCGTTTTTTCTATTATTGAGGCAATATATCCTTGTGGCTCGCAAGGTTTCTCTTTATTTAAAGAGTATTATCCATTGATCTGCCAGAAATGCACTCAACTCTTAATTTCCTATTGTGGGCTGACATTTTTGTGGACTGAGTGGTGTCAGTCCTGTCAAGTTCTCCTTTGGTAAACTATTCAACTACTACATCTCCAAAGCATAGGCTCTAAACGAGTTTAAGTCCTCAGATATGAGCTAGAAGGCTAAATAGACTCTTTAAGATAAAACAAGAAGTAGAGATGTGCACAATGGAAACATTTGTTTTGTTTCATATTCATCTGTTAATCATTTAATTTTGTCATATTTGTTATTTTAGAATGATTCATTTTTGGAATTCGGTTAATACAGATTTGGATTTGTTTTGTATATCCGTTGTTCAGAAGCAATACATATATCGAAAGTTATGTTGGAAGATGACTATATTCATTTTAATGTGTTATTTTGGGAGATTACTTATGCACTCTGTTTGGGTTAGATGGAGGTGGATTCATCAAAATCTCTGAATCATAACATAACAAATGGAACAAAATACATTTTGGATTCATTTGTTATGTTATGATTCTGAGATTCTGAAGGATCCATCTCCATCCAGCCCAACACAAAGTGGGAATAATCATCTAATTTCACTTGTATACCTTACTGTGGTTATTGCAAAATGTTTCAATTTCATATGTAGTGCATTTTTTAAAATAATGAAAACTGTTAATGCAAATAAAAATGAAATAGATTCAAATAAATTCAGATCATTTGTTATGTTACGTTATTTCGGATGCTTCAAACATTAATAAAAGGCACAAACTATTGCATCATGTCATCCGAATGAAATAAATGAATACAAATAAATTTGTTGTTTAGTTATAATTTATTTCAGATTTGTTGAAATTTGTTACTATTTTGATTCAGAGATTGGATACATCTGAATCTCTGAATAAGATAAGTTTTGTACGAATTTTGATTCGTAACTAAATGAACCACACATGTCTAACAGACAGTAGGTTTAGGACAGCTCTTAATATCTCACAAGAGCAACTGTTTTTTTGTTTTTTTTTGTTTTTTTTTCTTCTTTACTTATCAAACAGATATAGGGACATGCTTTCAAATGTATATTTAACAGGCCAAAGGGGAGCAAAGATAAGTTCATTGCTAGGGATTTACAAACACTACAAGGCCTGATACTTTCTTCCATCTTGATTGTGTTTTACAGAGCATAATTATCTTGTCTGTGTACATAGCAGGCTTTATGCTTGTACGTTTCAATAAAGTATAAAAGCAGCAGTAGATAATTATTTTCTGGTAAACTAGACACAGCTTTGGTACTTTTTAAGAAGAATAAGCAAGCTCTTGTGGTCATGGCACAGCTGTGCATCTTCTAATGTAGAAAGAGCCTGTAAGTTCTCATGGGTGACAGATACAGAGTGGAAGCTGGTTATTACTAATTACATGTGTAGGAGTGATTAGAATGATTAGACCATAATGCACTGTAAGTTTACCAAAGCTAATTGGGCACATTGACTTATTAAAATCACCCAGAACTTACTTGCCAAATATTACAGAATAAGGAACTCATACGAACTTTAACCACACAATGCCCCATATGCAATCTGTGCACCTAACATAATGCCTACAAACATTTGATCATTTTTGACTGTTATAGATGTTATAGATGTTATTTGACTGTTATGAATCAGAAAATATTTGTATGTTTGTAATTCTCCTTCCATACTCTGGCTGATGCTTTCTGGATAAGTCAGCTCAAGAGAAGGTTCAGTAGCTGTTTTTTCCCAAACAAAAAAAATACTGATTTAACCATCTGTAGTGCTGTCTCTTCCACAGAGATGAAGTTAATTTGATGAGAACTTGTATGTTTTTAGTAAGAATTTTTTGGTAACAGAGACAATTCAGTGGCTGGGGTTGCATGAGTCACAGGCTTCCAAACACTGTCTATGGGCAGCTTAAGGGCTTGTATAAATGGGCTTTTTCTTATGTCAGAACTACCTCTTCCCCAATACATGTCAAAGGCAAAGCAAAAGCAGGTTAGTGTAGCTTAGGAAGTCAAATGCATGTTAGAAGCTGTCAACTCAGGCCAATTGCACTTGTCATTGAACTGTTAATGATCTCAGAAATGTCTCAAACTGATCTCAAATCCAAGCTGAATGCACCTGAAAACAAGCTTCAATTGCCCCTTGACACAAAGACTGTTGACATAAGCCCTTAGGGTGCACAGAGACTGAGGCCTGGTTCACACCTATGCAGGTTGCAGTTGATGCATATTCCAGGTGGATTGTGCATTTTTCAATACACATTTTTGAACCATTGAAGTCTATGGAACCAAAAATACAACCTGCTGGCCCCTGACCCTTTTCGTAAAATACACATATGTGAACATGATCCATATTAAACCATGTTAAATGGACTGTAGTGTGTTCCTGCAAAACTTAACTAAAACATGCATAGGTGTGAATCAGGCCTGAAGTATCATTCAGATCCTTATAGCTTGAGCATTCTCTCAACTTCAGGCTATGGTGTGAGAAAAAAAATGATTATGTGTGAAGTAATAGTGCTTGCTATAACTTTAATTTGGCTGTTGTAAGCAGTGTTCATATACTAATATCAATGTTAGTATATTCATTTATATAAGATCTTTTCAATTGCGACACTAAACTATGATGGTTTGGATACATAAAAAAGTTAAACTCAAAGCATGTTCTTAAACACAAAGAATTAATGTTTTTAGCTCTTTCCTCTTAACAAAAGAAAATACAGAGCACATGAATTAGATGTAGACAAGATAATTTTTAGGTTAAGTGAAGCTTTGATTAGTAAAGAATATGTACAGTAGTTATTTGGGTAGAGAGCCTATTTTATTTTAATTTGCTTAAATGATTGTAATAAATCATGGCTAAATTTGTTTACATACAAAGAATAATAAAACAGCATATTTCATTCTCAATGAGAGTAAGCATTTTCATTTACACCTTATAAATATCCTATAAAGGGACATCTTGAGCTTTATTATATCAGCTGTGCCTATTTTATCATATTGCTTACTTTGACCATGACTATAAACAGAGACCAATTATACAAATTTTCCAGCTGGGTAGCTGACTCGTGTAATTTGATGAAATGTTATTACGGGTTTAAAATGATATCGACCAGACACTTTACATGGCATGACATCTTTGTCAGAATAGTTGACATAAGGATATTTAGGTAAACCTCAGAGAAGGAAGCAAGAGACATTTTTGCTCTATCCTGTCAGATGGTCTCTTATCAAACGTCATGGGAAAAAAGAAAAAATATATCTTGTTTTTTAATTGCCTTAATATGATCTCAAGTGGAAATGGAAGTAAACTTGGAAGGGATCATGTCTATAAAGCACTGAATTTGACAATGACTATACATTCTCTGAATTTTTAAAGCTACAGTTTAATAAAAAAGAAAAAAAATACATATTTTCAATTTCAGGCTAATCATAGTCCCTACACGTTTGGTCCATAGAAAGAGCATAAAAAAATCCCCAGGGAATTTTTGTCATATAGAAGGAAAACAAAAATTTTCTCAGACTTTTGTCCCCTAGTGATTCTATCAGTAACACACTTCATGATTTAGGGTGACAAAACTTAAGCTGGCCATACACTGATTAAAATTCAGCAGGTTCAGCAAGGACCAGCCAAAGGCTATAGCCAGCGGCACTGCTGAACCAGACAAATTTTGATCTATCTATGGTCAGCATAACACACAGGTTCCCTCCTTCGATAGGGGGAACACGGGCACTGCCCGCCCCAAGCTGGTCACAAAAAAGGTCCTTTGAAAAAAAGAAAATAAGGTCCTTTAAGTGCACTGTGTATGGGCTCGGACACAGTGCACTATGGGCAGCATGACATCTATGCAATCACGTAATGTCAGGTGAGATACCTCATTTTCATAGTTTTGGGAGTCCTTGTGGCGCAAAGCAATGCGCCACAACACTCCCATCTTACAGCATTCTCCTGTTGTGTTATTTTTTATTGGCACCGCCGTAGGACTTGGGCGGTGCTTTCCCCGGAGCCACGGTGTCACTTCCAGTTTCCCCCTGGCCCAGTGTCCGCACTGTGGATGAGAGTGGAGACACAAGAGGATCCTCTCCACGGCCCAGTAAGTGCCCAGACCTCAGTGCTGCAAGCTATATACACCCTATCTGTGATGCTGGGCTATATACACCCTGTATCTGTAATGCTGGGTTATATATACCCTATCTGTAATGCTGGGCTATATACACCCTCTATCTGTAATGCTGGGCTATATACACATTATATCTGTAATACTGGGCTTTATACCCCCTATCTGTAATGCTAGGCAATATACACCCTCTATCTGTAATGCTGGGCTATATACACATTATATCTGTAATGCTGGGCTTTATACCCCCTATCTGTAATGCTAGGCTATATACACCCTATCTGTAATGCTGGGCTTTATAACCTTATCTGTAATGCTGGGCTATATACACCCTCTCTCTGTAATGCTGGGCTATATAAACCCTATATCTGTAATGCTGGGCTACTGTCATGAATGCACGGCTCTTAGACCTGCAACAGGGCTCAGGTGCATCCCAGTCAACAGGCTACCCGCAGCGAGCAGACATGCGCCAATGCGCATGCGCCGATCGCAGAGAGCATGCACGTGCGCACAGTAATGTTGCCTTTGGCGCCCAGTGGCCTTTAAAAGGGGCTCCCACTCTTCAGTCCTTTGCTGTATGATCTGCAGCTTATCCTGTGACCTGTTCCCGAATCTGCACCTGATCTCATACTGACCCGGCTCTCTGACCTCACTGCTGTCTCCAGTCCTGACCTTTGGCTTCCTTGACCCTGCTCTGTTTATCTGTCTGCCTGATCTTCTGTTGCCAAAACCAGCCTGGACTCTGACATCCCTTGCCTGCCGATTCTGCCTGAACTGATCCACTGTGTATGACCTAGCTTGTCTGGCCTTGCTCCTGCCTGCTGTGTGCACCCGTGTGCACTTGTTGCTTCCTGACACACCTGCATCCTGCTGACCTGCATCCAGCTGACCCGCATCCTGCTGATATGCATCCAGCTGACCTGCATCCTGCTAACCTGCATCCAGTTGACCTGCATCCTGCTGACCTGCATGCAGCTGACCTGCATCCTGCTGACCTGCATCCAGCTGACCTGCATCCTCAGCAATCCAGCCGGCTCCAGCCTCTCCCAGTGGTCATCATCTCCAGTTCCAGAGAACTCAGCAGGCACTCTTACCTCACTGTGTTCCTACGGTCACTGTCCCAAACTCCAGTGACCCAGGAATCAGGGCTGTATGAGAGGTCTCCCTCTACACATCAGGCTCACCTCTGAGGTACATGTCAGCTATATAACCCTATCTGTAATGCTGGGCTATATACACCCTCTCTATGTAATGCTGGGCTATATACACCCTATATCTGTAATTCTGGGCTATATACACCCTATCTGTAATGCTGGGCTATATACACCCCATCTGTAATGCTGGGCTATATACACCCCATCTGTAATGCTGGGCTATATACACCTTATCTGTAATGCTCGGCTACACCCTATCTGTAATGTGGGGGTATATACAACCTATATCTGTAATGCTGGGCTATATACACCCTATATCTGTAATGCTGGGCTATATACACCCTATCTGTAATGCTGGGCTATATACAGCCAAGCTCAAAAGTTTACATATCCTGGCAGAAATTGTGACATATTGGCATTAATATTGAAAATATGACTGATCATGCCAAAAAAACTGTCTTTTATTTAAGGATAGCAATCACATGAAGCCATTTACTATCACACCGTTTTTTGGATCCTTTTTAAATCATAATGATAACAGAAATCACCCAAATGACCCTGATAAAAAGTTTACATACCCTGGAATGTGTGGCCTTGGTAAATACTCAGAAGGTGGCATATGCAGGTTAAAATGGCAATTAAAGGTTATTTCCCACATTTGTGGCTTTTTAAATCACAATTAGTGTCTGTGTATAAATAGTCAATGAGTTTGTTAGCTCTCACGTGGATGCACTAAACAGGCTAGACACTGAGCCATGAGAAGGTAGAAAAGAACAGACAAAATACCTGCGTAACAAGGTAATGAAACTTTACAAAGATGGAAAAGGATATAAAAAGATATCAAAAGCCTTGAATATGCCAGTCAGTATTGTTTAAAGCGGGGGTCCACCTATCTATCGTTTTGGTTTTTTTTAGTTCATTCACAAACTTTTCTTCTCAGCATTACATACTCACATATTGTGTGTAATATGTCCGCCTGTGTCAGATTTTGTCGGAAAGAATAACTTATATTATTCACTGCAGGCGGTTTCCATCTACATTGTGGGCATTTGAAGCCCACAAGCATTTATTTCCTGGATGTGGTGAATGCTGTGCTCCCAGCATTCACCGCTCGTTCCCGCACATGCTCAGTGGCATCCTGGGAAGCCTGAGACTAGCTCCCAGGAGTCTGGGAGAGGCTAGAAACACGCCTACTCCCACGGGAGGAGAACCAGGAAGTGCAAAGAAGAATAGAAAAATAAAAGGTAATTACGGCGATTTCAATTTTTTTAAATGGCATGTCAGCATCTAGGCAAGGAAGAGAATACATACAGATATTGTTCAAAATTTGGGTGGAACCCCGCTTTAATTGCTTAATAAGAAGTGGAAAATTAGGGGCTCTTTTGATACCAAGCCAAGGTCAGGTAGACCAAGAAAGATTGCAGCCACAAGTGGTGGAAGAATTGCTCAGGATACAAAGAAAAACCCACAGGTAACCGCAAGGGAAATACAGGCTGCTCTCCAAAAGGACAGCATGGTTGTTTTTGAGCACAATTCAATGATACTTGAACAAAAAAGAGCTGCATGGCTGAGCTGCCAGAGGGAAGCCTTTACTGCGCAAATGTCACAAAAAATCCAATGAGGCATGCCAAGGTGTTGTTGGGCATATTGTAACCAGGCTTTTTTCTGGAACTTGTGCAGTAAAGGCTTTCTCTGGCAACTTGACCATGCAGCTCTTTTTTGTTCAAGTATCATCGTATTGTGCTGCTTAAAAACAACCACATCATCTTGGATTTAAGTCTGGGCTTTGACTAGGCCATTCCAAAACCTAAATGTTTTGTTTGAACCATTTGGAGGTGGACTTGCTGTTGTGTTTTGGATCATTGTCCTGCTGTATAACCCAAGTGCACTTGAGCTTGAGGTCACGAACTGATGGCTGGACATTCTCCTTTTGGATTTTCTGGTAAAGCTCAGAATTCATGGTTCCATCAATTATGGTAAGTCATCCAGGACCTGATCCTGCAAAGCAGCCCCAGACCATCACGCTACCACCACCATGTCTGACTGTTGGTATGATGTTCTTGTTATGAAATGCTGTATTAGCTTTGTGCCAGATGTAATGGGATGCACACCTTCCAAAAAGTTTAATTTTTGTCTCATCAGTCCACAAAATATTTGCCTAAAAGTCTTGGGGATAATCAAGATGTTTTTTGGTAAATGTGAGATGAGCCTTTGTGTTCTTTTTGGTCAGCAGTGGCTTTGGCCTTGGAACTCTCCCATGGATGCTATTTTTGCCCAGTCTCTTTCTTGTTGTTGAATCATGAACATTGATCTTACCTGAACCAAGTGAGGCCTGCAGTTCTTTAGATGTTGTTGTGGATTCTTTTATGACCTCCTGGATGAGTCATCATTGTGCTCTTGGAGTCATTTTGGTTGGCCGGCCACTCTTTGTAAGAATCACCACTGTTTCAAGTTTTCTCCATTTGTGGATAATGGCTCTCACCGTGGTTCGCTGGCGTCCCAAACCCTTAGAAATGGCTTTGTAATCCTTTCCAGACTAATACATGTCAATAACTTTGTTTTTCATCTGTTCTTGAATTTCTTTAGAACACGGCACAATGTGTTGCTTTTTGAGATCTTTTAGCATGCTTCACTTTGTCAGACAGCTTCTATTTAAGCGATTTTTTGATATAACAGGTCTGGCAGTAATTAGGTCTGGGTGTGGCAAGTGAAGTTTAACTCAGCTTTTCAAAACATTGTGGTTAATCACAGTTCATTCCTAATTCATCATGGGGGGGGGGGGGGGGATTACTTTTTCACATAGGGTCAGGCAGGTTTGAACAGCTTTTTTCTCTTAATAAATGAAATAATTTAAAAACTGCATCTTGGATTTACTCGGGTTATCTTTGTGTGATATTAGAATTTGTTTGAGCTGAATCATTTACAGTAATGCCCCGTACACATGGTTGGATTTTCCGACGGAAAATGTGTGATAGGACCTTGTTGTCGGAAATTCCGACTGTGTGTAGGCTCCATCACACATTTTCCATCGGATTTTCCGACACAAAGTTTGAGAGCAGGATATAAAATTTTCCGACAACAAAATCCATTGTCGGAAATTCCGATCGTGTGTACACAAATCCGACGGACAAAGTGCCACGCATGCTCAGAATAAATAAAGAGATGAAAGCTATTGACCACTGCCCCGTTTATAGTCCCAACGTACGTGTTTTACGTCACCGCGTTCAGAACGATCGGATTTTCCGACAACTTTGTGTGACCGTGTGTATGCAAGACAAGTTTGAGCCAACATCCGTCAGAAAAAATCCTAGGATTTTGTTGACGGAATGTCCCAACAAAGTCCGACCGTGTGTATGGGGCATAAGTGTGAGAAATATGCAAAAAAGGGGCAAATACTTTTTCACAGCACTGTACAGTATCTCACAAAAGTGAGTACACCCCTCACATTTTTGTAAGTATTTTATTCTCTTTTTTATTATCTTTTCATGTGACAACAATGAAGAAATTACAATTTGCTACAATGTAAAGTAGTGAGTGTACAGTTTGTATGACAGTGAAAATTTGCTTTCCCCCCAAAATAACTCAACACACAGCCATTAATGTCTAAACCACTGGCAACAAAAGTGAATCCACCTCTAAGTGAAAGTGTCCAAATTGGGCCCAAAGTGTCAATATTTTGTGTGACCATCATTATTTTCCATCACTACCTTAACCCTCTTGGGCATGGAGTTCACTAGAGCTTCCCAGGTTGCCACTGGAGTCCTCTTCCACTCCTCCATGACAATATCAAGGAGCTGGTGGATGTTATAGACCGTGCGCTCCTCCACCTTCTGTTTCAGGATGCCCCACAGATGCTCAATAGGGTTTAGGTCTGGAGACATGCTTGGCCAGTCAATCACCTTTACCCTCAGCATCTTTAGCAAGGCAGTGGACATCTTGGAGGTGTGTTTGGGATCATTATCATGTTGGAATACTGCCCTGCGGCCCAGTCTCCAAAGGGAGGGGATCATGCTCTGCTTCAGTATGTCACAGTACATGTTGGCATTCATGGTTTCCTCAATAAACTGTAGGTCCCCAGTGCCGGTAGCACTCATGCAGCCCCAGATCATGACACTCCCACCACCACCACACTTGTCTTTGTACCCTCACCTGGTTGCCACCACACACGCTTGACACCATCTGAACCAAATAAGTTTATCTTGGTCTCATCAGACCACAGGACATGGGTCCAGCAATCTGTGTCCTTAGTCTGCTTGTCTTCAGCAAAGTGTGGTCTGAGCACTGACAGGCTGACCACCCACCCCTTCAACTCCTTCAGCAATGCTGGCAGCACTCATATGTCTATGTCCCAAAGACAACCTCTGGATATGAAGCTAAGCATGTGCACTCAACTTCTTTGGTCGACCATGGCGAGGCCTGTTCTGATTGGAGCCAGTGTTGCCAATCTACCAGATTGAAATTTACTGACATAACACCCCAAATTTACTGGCACAGCCAAGTTTTTACTGGCAGTTCCAGAAGTTACATAATTACAGTTTTAAGTGCAAATTCTAGTATTTAGGCTACAAATAAGTACAAAATGCAATTAGCAATGTGATTTAAGGTAGATATTAAGGCAAAAAGCATATTTCTTATTTTATTTTTGATA
>NW_027362730.1:0-27818 GCF_042186555.1 Aquarana catesbeiana
AAAACACAATATTTTGTACTTTTTGCTATAATAAATATCCCTAGATTTTTTTTTAAAAAAGCTAATTTTTTTCCTCAGTTTAGGCCTATATGTATTCTGTATTCTTCTACATATTTTTGGTAATAAAAATCGCAATAAGCGTATATTGATTGGTTTGCGCAAAAGTTATAGCATCTACAAAATAGGGGAAAGATTTATGGCATTTTTATTTTTTGTACTAGTAAGGGTGGTGATCAGCGATTTTTATCAGGACTGCGACATTATGGTGGACAGTTTTTTGAGAAATTCCCAAATAAATGTGTACCTAAAGACAGGGTGACACTGTAGGTACATCAATAGTAATGTGCCAACGTCCCAATATTAAACTTATGAAGCTATGACAACTAAAAAATGGACTTTTAAGGCACACGGATATACTGACTATAAAAAGGTAAAAATGGTTTTATTTGATTATGATCTACAAAAAATAGAAGCAATTAATACAAGTAATACAGTCCATAGAGCAAAAATATTTGCATGTAGTTAATATTTCCTACCCTACATACAACCAAGACACCACTTAATGCAATATATATATATATATATATATATATATACACAGTAAAGCATCCAGAAACAGGTGGGGTACAAATTCCCAAGCGGATGTTACGATTATGGGTGTGAAAGTTGTGGGTCAGATTGTAGGTCCGGGTAGGTATGTTCTTAATAGCTCGACATGTTGCGTGTATGGAAAACACTTCTTCAGGAGCTAAGGAAGATTCTGCATATGGTAGTCGGACATGGTGAATCTGCTGGATGCTGTTTGACTACTGTGAGCTGCACCCTACCCTATAGCCTCTCTGAAGCAGGCTTGAGATCTTAGTCCCCTCAAGTCATTGTCATTGCTACCTATGAGACTATCTATAAATAATCTGCACATGCTCATTTCTAATTCGGGATACCTGGCTATATACGGTGCCTCTACCCTCTACAGCGTTTTGTCCATACTGATGGTTTTTTAATAGAAACAAGTGGTTATCTAGCTTACCAGCTGAGATACCATACCTATATGTTTTTCACCATGTCTGACTACCATATGCAGAAACTTCCTTAGCTCCTGAAGAAGTGTTTTCCATACGCGCAACACGTCGAGCTATACCTACCATAACATACCTACCCGGACCTACAATCTGACTCATGACTTGCCATTTCACACCCATAATCGTAACATTGGCTTGGGAATTTGTTCCCCACCTGTTTCTGGATGCTTTACTGCATATATATATTACATTAAGTGGTGTCTTGGTTGCATGTAGGGTAGGTAACTACATGGAAATATTTTTGCTCTATGGACTGTATTACTTGTATTAATTGCTTCCATTTTTTGTAGATCATAATCAAATAAAACCATTTTACCTTTTGTAGTTAGTATATCCGTGTGCCAGACATTGACAGATCTCCGTTCTGTCTCTAGCAATCGCGACCGCTGGGCACGCGCTTCGGCTCTGGCATCGCGCCATGGGCACGTCCCCTAGTCATCAAAAGGTGAACCGACGTACAGTTACGTCAGTTCGCCCAGGGGAGCCAACCTGCCACAGAACAATTGTGGCAGCTGGTTGGGAAGGGGTTAAACAGTGCAAAGATAAATACTGATGTGCAAAGTGCCATACCCTGAGATTTCAGTTCAATGGTTAGATCTCTGAATGATTATTTCTATATGTGCTTTTTGTTATTCAGAAAACCATAAAAACCATATGTTTTTCTTTTCAATCAGCTCACGCCAACTTATCCTGAATAACCCATGACAATTGATTCATCGTGGCAACTAATCAAACTTCTAAGTTTCCTTACCTGCCTTAGGCCCTGTTCACACTGGCAGGGAGTTTGAGGCATGTTTTTAACTCTCCTCAAACTCCTAGTAAAGCAGTCTACAATAATACTATGGACAGCACATACATAGTGCTGTTCACATTACCAAGACATCAAGAGTTTGTGTTGCTGCGCTTCAAAAATGAAGCTTTGTGTAGAGTTTGGAAGGAATTGAAGAATCTCAACACCTTCTATTCAAGGCAATGGTAATGTACCATAAACTCACTGGCATGTGTTTGCAGAGAGTTTAACGCGGGTTAAACACGATGCAAACTCAAAAAATAACTTGCATTAACTCTATAGGCATGTTTGTTAAGAGTCAGTATTTTAAACCAAGTATGAACAAGGCCTAAAAAACATAAACAGTTCTGCTGGTGTGTATGATATGGCATATAATGTTTTGATTTGGGTGTGCAGGGTTTATGGGCCTGATGTTCGTAGAACAAATCAAAATATGGGGTGCTTGTGGGAGCAGAGCGCCCCATAATGCACTGCAAGATGCAGTGCATTGACAGCTGCTGACTGGCCAAAGCATGCACCTGACCTGTATGCTTTGACCATTCACAGCACGATGTGCATGCTGTAACAGTCATGATTGGCCAAAGGCAGGGTGCATGTAATTTCATTTTTTTTTTCTATTTTTTAAGAGCAGGGCTCGTTCCTGCACCCATCAAGAGTAACTGTGAAGGGGAGTTACAGTGTTCAGGCACCACCAACACCCAAGGTCCAATTGTTCTGCACCTGTATGACAGGAGCGTGTAATTTTTATTTTTATCTTTAATTTTAACAGCATGGCCCGTTTCTGCGCCCAACAAGAGTAACTGTGAGGGGTTACAGTGTTCAGGTACCACCAACACCCAAGGTCCAATTTTTTCTGCACCTGTTTGACAGATGCATGTAATTTCAATTTTTTTTTTTCTTTCTAATTTTTAACAGCAGGGCCCGTACCTGTGCCCAACAAGAGTAACTCTGAGGCATTACAGTGTTCAGGCACCACCAACACCAAAGGCCCAATTTTTTTTGCACCTGTTTGACTGGGGCATATAATTTCAATTTTTTTCAAATGTTTAACAGCAGGGCCCATTTCTGTGCCCAACAAGAGTAACTGTAAGGGGTTACAGTGTTTAGGCACCACCAACACCCAAGGCCCAATCTTTCTGCACCTGTCACAGGTGCATGTAATTTCTTTTTTTTTTTTTTTACAGCAGGGCCTGTTCCTGCACCCAATAAGAGTAACGGTCAGGGGTTACAGTGTTCAGGCAGCACTTGGGATGGGCAACCGGTTTGGGCCGAACATAAGTTTGGCCTGAACATTGCCCATTCAGATATTCTCCCAACACCCAAACTTTCTGGGCACTTAGTGGCATGTTCGCCCACCAAGCGCACAGTCAATAGGTTGTTAAGGCTTCTCTGCTGGGAGCTAAATTTAAAAAAAAATTATTGTAAAAAAAAAATGTAATTTAAAAAAATTTGGGGAGAAAACAGCATGGGGTCATCCTTTGGGTCTGGTATTGATTTTAACCACTTCCCTACCAGCGCATTGTAAAATGACGCCAGCAGGAACACTACCCGGGTACCTATCTGCAGCCCATGCCTCATAGAATATATGTTGGTGTGTTTTCTTTCCAAAATGGGGTCATTTTGTGGGTAATTCCACTGTCCTTGTTCTCCAGGACCCTCAAAAGTAATAGGTAGGAATGAAATTAGATGTGTAATTTATGCTTCTAGAACGCCTGATGGTCCTCCATGCATGTTGGGCCTCTCTATGTGGCCAAGCTGTGAAAAAGTCTCACACTTGTGGTATCGTCATACTCGGGAGGAGTAGCAAAATGTATTTTGGTGTTTAATTAGAAGTATGCATATGCTGTGTGTGAGAAATAACTTGTTATTATGACAATTTTGAGTAAAAAAAAAAAGAAATTCTTCATTTTCCCAAGAATTGTTGGAAAAATTACAGCTTCAAAAAACTCACAATGCCTTTTACTAAATAACTTTGGGTCTGGCATAGATTTTAAGGGGAACTCCACACCAAAATTAAAAAAAAAAATGGTGTCAAAGCTACCATAATAGTATTGCAGAAGGAGGGGAATGATTAGCTCGAAGCATCTTCTTATAGACCAATATCATTATTGTGTTCCGATCTCAAAATAGTGGCAAAGGTGTTGGCAACCAGACAGGAAGTCAGGGGAAGATAGGATTTCACTATATGCAGATGACGATTTATTTTTTTTAGGCAATACAGTCATCCCTGATCGCGGCAATGCATACAGTGGAGGAGTTTGGATGATTTTAGGGCCTAGTTATAAATTGGGAGAAGTCAGCATTGTTACCTGTTGACCCACTTAGAAATCTTATTTCGCCTAGAATCCCTCAGTTAAAAGTAGTGGAGACAATGAAATACCTCAGAATAATGTTGTTGAGTGACCCCAAACAGTACATCAGTGATAACTTGATCCCACTTTTGCTAAAATTCAAGCGGAAAAGTGACATTTGGAGCCGTCTCCCTTTGTCTGTGGCGTAACTTGGTTAAAATGATCTGGATGCCACAATTGCTGTACCTGCTACATAATTCTCCAGTCTGGATAGGTAAAAAAAAAAATTTAAAAATAGAGTACCTTTTTAGGGAACTAATTTGGAAGAAGGGCCAGGCTAGGATTAGTTTACAAACATTGCAGCTGCAAACAAGCGAGGGTGGAATGGCCATTCCACATCTTCGCAGTTATTTTTTAGCAGCCCAACTGCATCAATTCGGGGGATGCATCACGCCGGGAAGAGGGAAAGCCAGTGGTAGAATGATGTTACAGGGGGATCTGCATAACACCAGTAGTGGAGGTGATGGAAATGGTTTTCTTTTCTCGAGTGTCCAACACTGAAGATGATTACTAAAGTATGGCAGTCAGTTAAGAGACTGATGGGATATAAGGGGGTAACGGAATACTCCCCCCCTCTGGCATAACAAATGTTTGCAAGAACTATGGGTTATAGGGAGGATTAAGGAATGGGAAAAGCAGGGTATAAGTCGATTGATTCAATTATATGAAGGTAACATTCTAAAATCATTTGCAGAATTGAGGATAGAGTATGGGATACTTATATTTATATTTACAGATCAGGCATGCCCCGAGTACCCAGTTTAATAGTCAAATAGTGGAATGGAGCAAGATCCCCCTCCTCCAAAGGATAATTAAGTCAGGCTTATCTCAGAGGTATATGCGCAGATAATTGGGAGAACTATTACTGAGGACTATAGTGTCTTCTAATAAGGAAAGATGGGAAGAGGATGTAGGGGTAATAACCCCGGAACAGTGGAGGAGGATTTTGGAACTGGCGCCATTGGTGTCAGTCTCCCCTTCACAAAAAGTATCACATCTATTTCTGTTGCACAGAGCCTACTACACCCCTAAGAAACTGTTTATGTTTGGCCGGAGACCAGACACTAAATGCCCCAGGTGTCAGGAGATGGGAGATCTCATACATATGATGTGGAGATGCCCAAAACTGTTTCAGTATTGGGCAGAGATACTTAACATCATAAACACAACATTTAGAACACATTAGAATTAGAAGCCAGAGTGTGTGTGCTGGGACACATGGACAAAGGCAGAGAGTCAGCAAGCACTATAACGGTGGTTCTGAGGTGCTTATACCAAGCAAGAAAATTGATTGCACAAAATTGGCAATCACTGAGACCTCTGTCTCCTGAAAAGTGGGTTAAGGTCATAAATACAACAGTGTGGAAGGAAAAAGTGACATTTACTAGACGTGGTAATTTTAATAAGTTTGTAAAGATGTGGAAGCCCTGGCTGCGAAAGATGTATTTTCCCCCTTGAGTGATTGGGAAGGGAGCCCACGGTGGTTTTAGGGTAAGTTTGGCAGTATAAATGTAAATGTGTAAAATTAGGAAAATATGCTAGAACTACAATAGATGATAGACAATTGTATAAATCTCCATGGTGAGGGTGTGTGGGATGGGGTGGGTGGAGGGACAAGAGGTGGGGATGCTATGTAAGTAAAGTTGAATATAACATTGGGGGGGGGGGATGTAAGATGTAAGGTTTAAATGTATGTTTTGTACCTGTGAAATTAATAAAAAAAAATTAGTAAGTAAATAAAAAGAAAGAGTCATGTGGTGTGGACCAGCCTGGAGCAGCATCAATTCTGTTATCTACAGGGACTTCACAAAGAAATAGATTTACTGTATTTGAAACAGCAGCTGGCAAATTATGCTCCCGGCTTGAGGCACTTGTCCACGGTCAGCAACTATCCTCATTTTCAGGAATCTCAGAATAGCTTACTAGAAAATTATTGTAAACATATTTTGACTACAAAGCAAAATAGGTTTAGATATGATATTATATATTATCATGAGGGGTGGGTAAATACCTGTCAAGCACAAAGGAGAATCCGTAGAAATCAAAATATACAGGATATTACACAACCTCTCTCACAATCTGAGGGTAATCAGGGTGAGTCCTTCTCTTCATCATTACCAATTTTTTTAGACAAACTAGGGAAAAGAAAAGGAAACAACACCACAGCTACAACTGTGAGCAGTTCTACCAGGAGCAAAACCAAGAACAGAGCCTAGTGTTATTAAATAAGGGTTTATGATTTGTGCCTGTTTATTCTCGTAACGGACTTGAAGTTGACATTGGACACTAGAGAGATACTGTAAGATGCATAAGAGGTATGGGGGTGGGAATCTTTCCTGTGATAAAAAATGGTTTTAAACTCCTTAAATGAGCAAAACACCATTGTTGTGAAACCAGCAGATAGGGGTGGAGCCATCGTAATTTTGAATACATCAGACCATCAGGCTAAGGTCATGCACCAATTATCAGATGGTAAAGTGTATTAAAAAATTGACAGGTGATGTTATTCAGAGTTTGAAGAATCAGATTGATGCATTGATACTACAGACAGACTCCATGAAAATTGTAACACAAAACTTAAAGGATTTTTGATTAGAGAATATCCATTAACACCCCTATTTTAATGCCTCCCCAATATTCACAAAGGACTACAGAGTCCTTTAAAGGCACCCCACCATGGTTGGGACTGAATCTGTTTTTCAACCCTTAGCTATCTTTCTGGTCCAACTATTACAATCTAAAGGTTGTACAGTAGGTATGCAAACCTTTCTCCTTGATAACAACACTAATATTTTGAACCATCGACCCGTTTGGATAACTTACTAACTGGCTGCCTTCTATGCAGCATGGACACAAATAGTCTGTACACATCCTTACCACATGATGAAGGTCGAGGGTATTAGGTGAGGTTCTGGTGGCTTTACATCTCCCTGTTGACTTGATTGACTTTGCCATGAAGTTGCTGAAGATAGTGCTTACTACTTTGTTTTTGATAACCAGTTCTTTCAGAAGCTTCTGGACACATAATTAATGTGGCTCCTAGCTATGCCAACTTATATATATGGCCTATTTTAAAGAAAATTATGTTTATAGTCATACACCTGGCATAGCTATATTGGCAATTTATTTTTCATATGGCAGTATTCCGAATCTCAGCTTCTTCAATTTAGGGATTATCTTGACAATTGTGCTGTCACAGTCATCTTTTTCTTTGGAGTTTAGTGCCAACTCAGTCCACTTTCTCAATGTCCTGGTGACACAATCTGAAAGTAAAATTGTGATAGATGTGTATCAGAAGCCTAAAGCCGTGTACACATAAGCAGTATGTCCGACAGAAAAAGTCCGACGGAAGCTTTTCATCGTCAATTCCGATCGTGTGTATGCCTCATCTGACTTTTGTTTTTGAAAATTCTGACGAACCTAAAAATGGAACATGTTCTAAATATTTCCGACGGAACCAATTCCTATTGGGAAAAGCGCTCTTCTGTATGCTGTTCCGACGGACCAAAAACGACGCATGCTCTGAAGCAAGTACGGGACGGAAGCTTTTGGCTACTGGCTATTGAATTTCCTTTTTCTAGTCCCGTCGTAAGTGTTGCATGTCACCTCGTTCT
Organism: Aquarana catesbeiana; assembly: GCF_042186555.1. Classification (NCBI taxonomy): domain Eukaryota; kingdom Metazoa; phylum Chordata; class Amphibia; order Anura; family Ranidae; genus Aquarana; species Aquarana catesbeiana. The sequence continues at coordinate 7,835 of NW_027362730.1, forward strand.
GGACGGTCGACCGTGTGTATGCAAGACCGCTTGAGCGGAATTCTGTCGGAGAAACCTTCAGAGTTTATTCCGAAGGCAAAACCGGTCGTGTGTACGTGGCATAACAATAGGAATACATTTTGCACTATAGTAGCTTTTATCCCAAAAAAGTTGAAAGCAGGTCTGCCTTACAATCAGATTATTATATGTCAGATTTCCTGGACTGATGAGATCTTTTTAAGTCAAGCCAGACACATGCTGGAGAGATTTGTTGAGCAGGGTTATTTCCATGCTGAACTACAGAAATCATTTAATAAAGCTCTGCCCAGGACAGGACATCCCTGCTTAATTTTATTTCAAAAGTTCTATCTAAACTCATTGCTGTTGTACTTACCCAATGCAGGCTCCTCAAATTTTGCATATTATTAGGAAACACTGGGGAGTTCTGTCTAGTGATCTGAAATTGGAGGAGATATTTGGGGAAGCCCCATATTTTCACACAAGAGTTTGCACAGGTAAAATGCTTTGATACAAACTAATTTTCAAAACCAAACCAGGACCAAGACCGCCAGGCTTAGGGATTATCAGACACCATGTTTCAGTGTGGTCGCTGTGCCCAGTTTATATTTTTTTTATGCAAGGAAACTCCTTTGCACACCCACATATGGATAAAAGACTCCCTATCAGTTTTTTTACCATATCAAGTTTCATTTAGCTTGAGAAGTGTGAGAAGAACAAACATAGAAGTTAGGCTGTGTATAGGAGAACACAGAATTGTTATTAGAACAGCTGATTTTCCATCATCTGTGGCAAAACATTTTAGGTGGCAGGTCTTTGTTGTTCCCAGTTGTGCTTTGGCGTTATTGAAGGGGTTAAAATGTCTAAACAGGGTGGCGATCTACTCACCTAATGCAACAGGGAGAACTATTCTGGATCTATAAATTGGATTCTTTCTTCCCAAGGTGTTGAATGAGCATAAGGACCTATCAGTATTTATGTGATATCTTTGTTCTTGGCTATTATTGTTCAACTCAGTATAAAGTAGTGTGATCCTCCCTATGCATATATTTGTAAATATATTTATTATTTCTACCTAAATGCTTAGGTTACAGATCACTCTTCTTTAAAGCAGGAAAGGAGGTCCACCCCTCTCAGTGTTGGGTGGTCTCCCCACTATGTTTGGATATATCCTTTAGTGGTTGGTAGGCTGCATCCAAGAGGCCACAAAAGTAGGAATACCCGGTCTGGATATGGATTTCTCAATGGGTCTAACGCATTTTTTTGCTTGAGGTATCCTCTTCAAATTCTCACCAGACTCTAAGGGGAGACTCTACACATTTTGTGTTTCATTTTTTCTGTAGGGTGTGCTATTTTAAATGCTAAGTGCACATTCTCACGTAGAATTTCACTTTTCATATTAAATAGAAGCCTTTTCTAATGTTTTTTCTGCCCAAGCCATCCCAATGTTCTTATCTTTCATCTTTTTTTATCTGTCCACTGACATGTCCTCCAGCTTTCAAACAGAAAGCTTGTACAGAGGTATGGGCTGAAAGCTAGAGAACGTGTCTGCAGGTGCCCACATTAAAGCCACGATTTACTGAGCGCTGTTATAATACTTTCCAGACTCATGCAGGAAAAAAAATAAATACACGTTTTTTCTGCAAAAATATGTGCATTTATTATTTTTTCTGTAAAAGTGAACTTAGTTTTTAAACAAAGAAGCTGACAATGGCAATTTTAAAACTTTTTTCCTTTGTAATCCTTGGTTTACACCTATGTGTTTTTTGGTGTGTTTTGCGTTTTTCAGAAATGCACTACAGTTGATTTAAAATGGTTTCCTATGGATCTAGTTCACATTTGTTCATTCTGAGACTTTTTTTGGAAAGGGTCAGGGACTTTTTTTCCTGTAGCAGATTGCGTTTCGCATGTAAAAGACTTCAATGGACCTGTACCAAAAATGCAAGTGTTATTATTATATTATTATACAGGATTTATATAGCACAGACAGTTTATGTAGCGCTTTACAGCATGACGGTAGACTTTACAATTACAGTACAATTTAAATTATAAGTTCACCTTTCGGGCAGAGTTCCAGTTTTCATAATAAATAGAGGCGTTTTCCAATGCCATTTTTGGCCCAGTCATCCCAATGTGCTTTTCTTTCACTTACATTATCCACAGGGGGTTTAAAATCTTGTCAGTTTATTTCAATTTTTAAATGGATTTTCAGATTTCTTCACTTCCTCAGCTTTCACTTCCCGTAGGCCATCTCCCAGAAGCCTTCCTTGTTGCATCACAGAAGAGGGCGTGATGGGGTGTGTTCACCACTCTGGACCATACCTCCCTCATTACAATACTACCTTCCACCCACTTCCTATACAATCTGATTATACAATCTCCTTTAGATCTCCCATCAGCTATGCAGTACAAGGGCCTGTCTGATTTGATACAAATTGAATGGATTGTTCAGGTGTGTCCACCTATTTCATAGTTCTGGAAAATCTTTCGGAATTTGCACAGAGATTTTACAATCAGATTGCATATTGTGAGGCCATCTTTATACAAGTACATAGGAGGGAGTGGACGATGACACTCAGTTGTCAGGCCCCGTTCACATCTCCGCGTAGTCAAAACTCACATTCCCGCATGCGCTTGTTTTGGAACGTTTTCACTCATCACACATAGGGCAGCCTATTCACTTGAATGGGCTACCCTACACACAACAATCACCCCAGAGAATTTCCAGAACTTCTTTTGGAGTGGAGCATGATGCGTTACCACAGTTGTTGATGCATTTGCGGCACTTGGGTTGCCTTTAACAATTAACATGTAATGACAACACAAGCAGGATGCACATTGGCAAAGCACACATTTTCTGTGCAGTTTGCCGTGCATTTGGAAACACACAGATGTGAATGGAGCCTCATTGTTCTTGTGTAAACATACCAATTTCAGCTTCAGGCCCCATCCACACGTAGAGTAGTGGGAGCGCATGTTTTTTTGGTTGGTTTTTCCAGTGGCACACATAGGGCAGCCTGTTTATTTTAGTGGGCTGCGCTACATGTGGGAAAGTAGCTCATGGGACATTTTCACACATTTTTTACTGCATTACTATTCAAATAGTGAAACTGGTGTTTATGATAAAAAAAAAAAAATTGTATAGATCTATACATTCATAATCTTTCAGCACACCAATTAAATTAATACTTGTTCCTCTTTAACCACTTCAGCCCCGGAAGGATTTACCCCCTTCCTGACCAGAGCACTTTTTACAATTTGGCACTGCGTCGCTTTAACTGCTAATTGCGCGGTCATGCAATGCTGTACCCAAACGAAATTTGTGTCCTTTTCTTCCCACAAATAGAGCTTTCTTTTGATGGTATTTGATCACCTCTGCCGTTTTTATCTTTTGCGCTATACACGGAAAAAGACCGAAAATTTTGAAAAAAAAAATGATATTTTCTACTTTTTGTTCTAAAAAAAATCCAATAAACTCAATTTTAGTCATACATTTAGGCCAAAATGTATTCGGCCACATGTCTTTGGTAAAAAAAATGTCAATAAGTGTATATTTATTGGTTTGCGCAAAAGTTATAGCGCCTACAAACTAGGGTACATTTTCTGGAATTTACACAGCCTTTAATTTATGACTGCCTATGTCGTTTCTTGAGGTGCTAAAATGGCAGGGCAGTACAAAACCCCCACAAATGACCCCATTTTGGAAAGTAGACACCCCAAGGAAATTGCTGAGAGGCATGTTGAGCCCATTGAATATTCATTTTTTTTGTCCCAAGTGATTGAATAATGACAAAAAAAAAAAAAAAATTACAAAAAGTTGTTACTAAATGATATATTGCTCACACAGGCCATGGGCATATGTGGAATTGCACCCCAAAATACATTTAGCTGCTTCTCCCGAGAATGGGGATACCACATGTGTGGGACTTTTTGGGAGCCTAGCCGCGTACGGGGCCCCGAAAACCAATCACTGCCTTCAGGATTTCTAAGGGCGTACATTTTTGATTTTACTCCTCACTACCTATCACAGTTTTGAAGGCCATAAAATGCCAAGATGGCATAAAACCCCCCCAAATGACCCCATTTTGGAAAGTAGACACCCCAAGCTATTTGCTTTGAGGCATGTTGAGTCCATGGAATGTTTTATATTTTGACACAAGTTGCGGGAAAGTGACAAATTTTTTTTTTTTTTTTTTTTGCACAAAGTTGTCACTAAATGATATATTGCTCACACAGGCCATGGGCATATGTGGAATTGCACCCCAAAATACATTTAGCTACTTCTCCTGAGTACGGGGATACCACATGTGTGGGACTTTTTGGGAGCCTAGCCGCGTACGGGGCCCCGAAAACCAATCACCGCCTTCAGGATTTCTAAGGGTGTAAATTTTTGATTTCACTCTTCACTGCCTATCACAGTTTCGGAGGCCATGGAATGCCCAGGTGGCACAAACCCCCCCCAAATGACCCCATTTTGGAAAGTAGACAACCCAAGCTATTTGCTGAGAGGCATGGTGAGTATTTTGCAGCTCTCATTTGTTTTTGAAAATAAAGAAAGACGAGAAAAAAAAATTTTTTTTTTCTTTTTTCAATTTTCAAAACTTTGTGACAAAAAGTGAGGTCTGCAAAATACTCACTATACCTCTCAGCAAATAGCTTGGGGTGTCTACTTTCCAAAATAGGGTCATTTGGGGGGGGGGGGGGTTTGCCACCTGGGCATTCCATGGCCTCCGAAACTGTGATAGGCAGTGAAGAGTGAAATAAAAAATTTACGGCCTTTGAAAGCCTGAAGGCGGTGCTTGGTTTTCGGGGTCCTGTACGCGGCTAGGCTCCCAAAAAGTCTCACACATGTGGTATCCCTGTACTCAGGAGAAGCAACAGAATGTATTTTGGGGTGTAATTTCACACATTCCCATGGCATGTTTGAGCAATATATCATTTAGTGACAACTTTGTGCAAAAAAAAATAAAAAAAATAAAAAATTGTCTCTTTCCCGCAACTTGTGTCACAATATAAAATATTCCATGGACTCGACATGCCTCTCAGCAAATAGCTTGGGGTGTCTACTTTCCAAAATGGGGTCATTTGGGGGGGTTTTGAACTGTCCTGGCATTTTATGCACAACATTTAGAAGCTTATGTCACACATCACCCACTCTTCTAACCACTTGAAGACAAAGCCCTTTCTGACACTTTTTGATTACATAAAAAAATAATTTTTTTTTGCAAGAAAATTACTTTGAACCCCCACACACTATATATTTTTTTAAAGCAAATGCCCTACAGATTTAAATGGTGGGTGTTTCATTTTTTTTTTTTTCACACAGTATTTGCGCAGCGATTTTTAAAACGCATTTTTTGGGGAAAAAACACACTTTTTTAAATTTTAATGCACTAAAACACACTATATTGCCCAAATGTTTGATGAAATAAAAAAGATGATCTTAGGCCGAGTACATGGATACCAAACATGACATGCTTTAAAATTGCGCACAAACGTGCAGTGGTGACAAACTAAATACATTTTTAAAAGCCTTTAAAAGCCTTTACAGGTTACCACTTTAGATTTACAGAGGAGGTCTACTGCTAAAATTACTGCCCTCGATCTGACGTTCGCGGTGATACCTCACATGCATGGTGCAATTGCTGTTTACATTTGACGCCAGACCGACGCTTGCGTTCACCTTAGCGCGAGAGCAGGGGGGACAGGGGTGCTTTTTTTTTTTTTTTTATTATTATTATTTTTTTTTATCTTATTTTTAAACTGTTCCTTTCATTTTTTTTTTTTTTTAAATCATTTTTATTGTTATCTCAGGGAATGTAAATATCCCCTATCATAGCAATAGGTAGTGACAGGTACTCTTTTTTGAAAAAATTGGGGTCTATTAGACCCTAGATCTCTCCTCTGCCCTCAAAGCATCTGACCACACCAAGATCGGTGTGATAAAATGCTTTCCCAATTTTCCAATGGCGCTGTTTACATCCGGCGAAATCTAAGTCATAAAATGCTTGTAGCTTCCGGTTTCTTAGGCCACAGAGATGTTTGGAGCCACTCTGGTCTCTGATCAGCTCTATGGTCAGCTGGCTGAATCACCGGCTGCATTTTCAGGTTCCCTGTTGAGACAGGAGAGCCAGAGAAAAACACGGAAGACGGTGGGGGGGGGGGCATTCCCTCCCACTGCTTGTAAAAGCAGTCTAGAGGCTAATTAGCCGCTAGGATTGCTTTTACATGAAAGCCGACCGCTGGCTGAAAAGAATGATACCAAGATGATACCTAAACCTGCAGGCATCATTCTGGTATAACCACTCAAAGTCGTGAATGGCGTACCTGAAGACAAAAAAATGGTTAACAATAAAGCACAGTAAACGGTAAAGTATAAAAAACTGCATACCTGAAAAGCAAACATGATAAAACATAATAACAATAAAACATTGCAGAATAGAATACAGTAAAAAAGAGCAGAACAATAGAGAGAGAACAATAAAATGACAACTATTTTTTTTTATTTTATATTTTTGTATTTTTTTTTTTTTTTTTTTTTTTTTTACACTTTTTTTTGTAACTGTAACTTTTATAACTGTAACCGGTTCCAGGTTCGGGTCTCTCAAAATGCGATGGCATCTTGGGAGACCCTGTGAAAGTGTGCCTAGTCTGTGCAATGCTGTACCCTACGCTAATACTCAACTAGTGTATGGTAGCGTTCAAAACATTCACCAATGCAAAGACCAGGATTGTCATGACAGGAGGGACAATAATAGCGGGTGTCACGCCTATATCCGCGCTTGCTGCAGACACGACATCTTTTTTGGGGGGTTCGTTGGGTAGGGGTACTCGGGAGGACATAAAGAAAATGCCTCTCATGCAGCTGACTGCATTTGGTTGGGGATGTGAATGGGGGAAGTACGGGCGCTGCAGAAGCAGTGGGTTCCCAATTAGGATTGGCGAATGCAGCAGGAAGGGCATTATGGGCACAACGAGCCTGTGTTTGTCTTTTTGGTGACAGCGGGACACTACTTGTGCTTGCCACCTCACCAGCTTGAACTGCACTTATGGGACTCGCCACGTCACCAAGTGTTACTGCAGTGCTGGTTTGACTACGACCGGGGTGTATTAGGCCGCTGGTGCTTGCCAGTTCACCAAAACGCTACAAAAAAAAACTGTTAGCGATCGCAGGGATCAGGCCTGACTCTGCGAACGCTGCAGTTATGCGTTTAGTGTTTTGTAAGTGACAGTGATCGATCGATACTGCACTTGGGTGGGCTGGGCTGGGCCGGGCGGAGGGGCAAAACGCAGGTGCTAGCAGGTATCTGGGCTGATCCCGCTAACACTGCGTTTTTGGGAACCCTAAACTGCTGGGGACGCTAGTATAGATCTGATCGGATCAGATATTGATTTGTTCAGATACTATACCACTAAGGGAGGTGTACGGTGCGTGCGTGGGTGTTAGCGCTACTGGCACTAACCTGACGCTGGCTGGTGCTTGTCAGTTCACCAAAACGCTACCAAAAAAACTGTTAGCGATCACAGGGATCAGGCCTGACTCTGCGAACGCTGCAGTTATGCGTTTAGTGTTTTGTAAGTGACAGTGATCGATCGATACTGCACTTGGGTGGGCTGGGCTGGGCCGGGCGGAGGGGCAAAACGCAGGTGCTAGCAGATATCTGGGCTGATCCCGCTAACACTGCGTTTTTGGGAACCCTAAACTGCTGGGGACACTAGTATAGATTTGATCGGATCAGATATTGATGCGTTCAGATACTATACCACTAAGGGAGGCATATGCTGCGTGCGTGGGTGTTAGCGGTACTGGCGCTAATCTGACGCTGCTTGGGGCGACGCATATCACCGCCGGGCGATCAGGGGGCTAAACCTTTATTCGGTAATAAACGGCGGGTGCCCTGACACTATAAAAAATAAACGAACTAACCAGCGTCACCTGTAACAGTTATACGGTGATCAGTGGTGAAAGGGTTAACTAGGGGGCAATCAAGGGGTTAAAACATTTATTAGGTAGTATATGGGGGTCCCTGTCGCTATAAAACGCTGACGGCGAACCTAAATATTTACCTCCCTAACTAGCGTCACCAGCGACACTAATACAGCGATCAGAAAAATGATCGCTTAGCGACACTGGCGACAGGGGGTGATCAAGGAGTTAAAACTTTATTAGGGGGTGTTAGGGGGGTACCCTAGACCTAAAGGGGGCTAACACTCACTGACCTAACACTGTAACTGTCACAAACTGACACCAATGCAGTAATCAGAAAAAAAAAACCTGCTTGGTGTCAGTTTGTGACGGGGGGGGGGTGATTGGGGGGGGGATTGGGGGTGTAATGTGTGCCTGGCATGTTCTACTGTGTGTGTGTGTTTGTGTAACTCACAGTACAGTCTTCTCTCCTCGGCGCCGGAACGGAAAATACCAAGCCGAGGAGAGATGACACCATTTCCTCTGCCTCCGTGTACAATACAGAGGCAGGGAAATTATCCCATTGGCTGGGAGCGATCGCGAGGGGGGGGGGGGCCACGAATGGATGGCCTCCCCCTCACCACCGATCGCCGGGGGAGACTTGCCGACCGCCGCAGGCACCGGGGGGGGGGTCCGATCGGACCCCCCACCCGCGGGCAGGCAAGGACGTACCTGTAAGTCCTTTTGCCTGCCCGTGCCGCTCTGAGGACGTATATGTTCGTGCGGCGATCGGCAACTGGTTAAAAAAAAAATTTTGAAAAAAATAGCAGAAATAAACACCCTTGTGATATATCATAAAAGATAAAGTCCATATGAGGATATCTTGTATTGTAGATCAATCATGAATCTTCTGCTTTGGAACAAACAAATGATCTTCCCGCTATAGGTAAAGTAAAAATGCTCGCTTACCGAATATGTTGGATCTCAAATTATAGAGATCTTAAAGGCTTGTTGCATTCGCCTGCCGGCATCTGTGATCTCCACCTGGGTAGTAATCCAGAAAGTTTTCCTATTTTCCTTTAATGGAATAACCAACAGACACTTCCTTTGGGTTCAGGTGTTAAACTTCCACAGCTGTGGGAGGGAAGATCAATTATCTTCTCTCAATCCTCCACACATCCAGACCCCTCAATGAAGACAAAACGGGGGAAACTCCATAGTGTAGATGTAAAAAGTTATTAAAAGTCACTTGTAACTCCACAGCAATTGCGCACAGCACTAAAAACACAGCATTTCGGAAAACTGCAAGCCTAAAAGTCAAATCAAATTGCACAGCAAAGGGAACCGGATAAAAATGTTTTGTAATAGCTCACAGGCAGCAGAGGGTTGAGCCTTCTCACTGCATAGGGAAAAAATTAATAAAACGTGATGGCATCACAGCCACTTGCTCCATCCATCAAAATGTGTGTTTGCTTCTGTGTTTGGTGTGTTGTTAACAATTAATGACACTGAAAGCATAACTAGGTAATTTTATATGTATAAATGTGACCATACACTATACAATCTGATTGTACAATCTCCTTTAGATTTACCAAAACGGTATAATAGGAGGACACACCATCTATCCAATCACTCTGTATTCAATCAGGCAGGCCCTTGTACTACTGTCCCATGAGCTGCATGAGGCCCCAGGGAGTTTAGCATGCAGCCTGAGCCCATCTGAAGGGACCCTGGGGAAGCCTGGCAAATGCATGCATGGAGAAATGCAGAGGATGCTATGAAAACTTAGTTGATGGGTGACGTTTTGCTAATGAGGTCAGCTGCTAAACTCCTTTGTCTGTCTTACTGGTTCCTCTGTCTCTGTCTGTATACCAGGGAGTCTCTGAAACATTCTAAGAAATATAGCAGGAGCTAAGGTAAGGTCTTGTTCTCAGAATCAAAGAAAGCTTGTATTTTTCTGCAACTGGGGTACATTGCCTTCTTCCTGCCTGCACTATAGCTGAAATACGGCTACAGCATGGGCCTAAATTACCAAGAGGGCATCCATGTACGTCCGTCTGTCCATGTGCTGCCCGCGCTCCCCCTGTGGGGCGTGGGCGGCACGCTATGTGATCAGCAAGTCCATGAGACTCGACTGATCACAGATCGGAGTAAGGGACTGATTCCGGCCATTTACCACAAGATCAGAACCCGCTAATCGGCTTTTTTTTCTCACGCTCATAGCGTGAGGAGGAAGAAAAAGCAGATTACCGGCTTGTGTAATCGGGACATTGGTCCCACACATGGACACTCACTGCTGCTAAGCAGTGCCCACCAATGCCACCTACCAGTGCATATTAGTACTGCTAAGCAGTGCCCACCAGTGCCACCTACCAGTGCCCTCCAGTGCCACCTATCAATGCCCACCAGTGCCACCTATCAGTGACCATCAGTGCTGCCAATCAGTGCCACCTATAAGTGCTGCCTATCGGTGTCACCTACCTGTGCCTATCAGTGCCACCTATTAGTGCCCATCAGTGCCACCTGTCAGTGCCCTTCAGTGCCACCTGTCAGTGCCCTTCAGTGCCACCTGTCAGTGCCCTTCAGTGCCACCTGTCAGTGCAATGCTGCCTATCAGTGTCTATAAGTGCTGCCTATCAGTGTCCATCAGTGCCACCTATGAGTGCAGCCTCATCAGTGCCTCCAGATCATTGCCCACCAGTGCCGCCTCATCAGTGCCAATCAGTGTCACCTATCAGTGCCCATCAGTGCCACCTTATCAGTGCCTATCAGTGCAGCCTCAAAGTGCCCATCAGTGCAGCCTCATCAGGGCACATCAGTGAAGGAGAAAAAAATTACCTGTTTGCAAAATTTTATAACAAACTATGAAAACTGTTTTTATTTTTTCAAAATGTTTGGACTTTTTTTGTTTGTTTAGCAAAAAAATAAAAAGTTGTAGATGGCTTTGTAAGTTATTGTTAGTATCCTGAATTTAATTTGTTGGGTGAGTGGAAGCCAGTGGAGGGATTGGCAGAGAGGGGTAGCAGACGCCAAGCGGTGGATGAACCTGGCAGCAGCATTCATGATGGACTAAAGGTGGGATAGCCTATGTGAGGGTAAGCCAATGAAGAGGGAGTTACAGTAGTCAAGGTCAGAGATGACCAGGAAGTGGATTAGAAGCTTTGTGGTGTCATTAGTTAGGAAGGGGCATATCAGAGTGCTTATCGGAGTGTTCTGGCGGGGGTCGTCCCCCTGTCAGAACCCAACAGGTCAGTGGGGGAGATCGCAGGACTAATCTTGCATGGTTAGTACAGGGGCTCAGACCGGAGCCGACAGTTTTTCTTGTAGTGTGTACCCTGCTTTACAAGTAGAGAAGAGTTGACGGGGACTGGATGAGAATGTGTTAATTGTAATTTAATTGTTATTGTAATGCCGCGTACACACGACCGGACTTTACGGCAGACTTTGTCCGGCGGACTTTTCGACGGACTTTACGACGGACTTTTCGAATGAACGGACTTGCCTACACACAATCAACCAAAGTCCAACAGATTCGTACGTGATGACATACAGCCAGACTAAAACAAGGAAGTTCATAGCCAGTAGCCAATAGCTGCCCTAGCGTCGGTTTCTGTCCGTCGAAAAGATTTGAAACATGTTTCATTTCTAGGTCCGTCAAACTTTTGGGGAAAATAAGTCCGCTGGAGCCCACACACGATCGAATTTTCCGATGGACTCCGGTCCGCAGGACCAAGTATGCCATAAAGTCCGGTCGTGTGTACGCGGCATTAGGGTTAGAATGCTAACCCTAACAATCACTGCTAACCCTAACCATAATGATTACCACTAACCCTAATGATTTCCGCTTACCCAAACCTTAATGATTACCGCAAACCCTAACCCTTATGAGTGATACTGACCCTAACCTTAACCCTAACTCTAAACCCTAGCCCTTAATCTTAACCCTAGCCCTTACCCCTAACCCACATAAAGGTTCCTGCACTACTTTGATGCAACGTTGATGCAACTTTGATGATACTTGAGTGCCAGAGAGTGTAAAGTTGCATTAAAGGCCAACCAAAGTTGCATCAAAGTCATACTACATGAACAGAACTGTCATACTCTCTTATTATGCAAAAAAAACGCAAAATGCATCAAAAAATTCCTCAAAAACCCATGTTAAGAAACGCACTGAAAAAATGTATCAACCGCAAGCTGCATAGATGTGAAACTAGCCTATATGTAAGGGCTACTGAAGCACGTTCTGTATATGACAGAAGCATACCCCTTCATGTGCCCTAGGCATTCTATTTAAAAGAGAAGTATGGGAATGTTTTTTTTTTAAATAATACTTACCTAGGTGGATGCAGCATTGGTCGAATGCTGCATCTGTCCCCTGCCAGCTCCAACACTGAGAACCGAGCAATCAAACACCGCCAATCACTCAGTTCTCAGAGTTCCCTGAGCAGAGAGCCGATGACTGTCAGTCACCAGCTCTCTGCTCTGCCGCCCTGCGCTTACTGGAGCGCTGGACTGTAGAGTGGGCTGGAGCTGCTGGCTCAGGCTCTCAGTGTCTCACTGAGAGCCTGAGCCAGGTGCTGGTCCAGGCATGTGAGTGGATCCCGACTATATGGTCGCGATCTTTCTCAAGCCTGGACTGGCTCTGTGACGTCAGCTGAAAGCGGGCTTCAGCCCGCTGTCTGCTGAAAATGGGTCACAGGAGTACAGAACGAACTACACATGAGCTTTGGCTGTACTTCTCCTTTAAACAATTGGACATTTTGTTTCACTTTAAAGTCCCAATGGACTTTTTAAAAACTTTTTTGCATTGATACGTTCCTCAGATTAGTGACCCTGATGCTATTTTTTTTACAACCCCTTGCCTATCAGCCCAGAAAATGCCTATTTTTAATTTGGCAAATTCAGGTCCCATTGTTTTCAATGGGGTTCAGGTTCAGCATCTTCTTCACTTCTTTAACCACTTGCTGCCCGCCCACCGTCATATGATGGCGGGATGGTGCATCTGTTATCCATATGACGGCGGCCCTTCCAGGTCCCCCAGGGGGTGCACGTGCCGCATCACTCGGGTCCCGGTGCGTGTGCCTGGCACCCACGATTGCCGGTAACCGAGCAGGACCGTGGATCTGTGTGTGTAAACACAGAGATTCACGTCCTGTCGGATGGGAGGAGACCGATGGTGTGTTCCTTGTACAGAGGAACACCGATCGGTCTCCTCCCCTTGTGAGTCCCCTCCCCCCACAGTTAGAATCACTCCCTAGCAACACGATTAACCCTATAGCGCCCCCTCCTGGTTAACCCCTTCATTGCCAGTCACATTTATACAGTAATCAATGCATTTTTATAGCACGGATCGCTGTATAAATGTGAATGATCTCAAAAATCTGTCAAAAGTGTCCGATATGTCTGCCGCAATATCGCAGTCACGATAAAAAAACGCAGATCGCCGCCATTACTAGTAAAAAAAAAGTAATAATAAAAATGCTATAAATCTATCCCCTTATTATGTAGACGCTATAACTTTTGCGCAAACCAATAAATATACGCTTATTGCGATATTTTTTACCAAAAATATGTAGAAGAATACATATCGGCCTAAACTGAGGAAAAAATTTGTTTAAAAAAAAAATTGGATATTTATTATAGCAAAAAGTAAAAAATATTGTGTTTTTTTGTCACTCTTGTTTTGTTTATAGCGCAAGAAATAAAAACCGCAGAGGTGATCAAATACCACCAAAAGAAAGCTCTATTAGTGGGGAAAAAATGATAAAAATTTTATTTGTGTACAGTGTTTTATGACCACGCAATTGTTATTCAAATTGCGACAGCGCTGAAAGCTGAAAATTGGCTTGGGCAGGAAGGGGGTGAAAATGCCCTGTATGGAAGTGGTTAAAGTTCACAGCACACCTACCAAACCAACCCAGGATATTTTGGTTCATCACCAGTACTGTAAGATCCTGTGCATATACTATAATCTATTTTTATGTCTTAATATGATGCTTCCTTTGATAAATACATGAAATTTGAAAAGCTAGCTGTTTGAATTGCTGCCTGTTATTTATATTATTAGGTCTCATTAATATGGCGGTAACACACCCGTAAAAATTTTACTGATAAAGTTTTTTAATGCGTAAAAAGTGTCCTGGACTTTTTCTAATGGCATTCGTGCATACACACGTTCTCAGATGCAAATTTTTTAATTTTGTGTTACGGATCTGAGCGTAGTACATGATTACGCACCTGTGTGATACCTTCATTGAAAACAATTCAGGGGCGTTCAGATCTGTACATAAAAAATGGTTATAAATGCATTTTTTGCAGACCTGTGAATGAGCCCTTAGAATATATTATAACTAGTGATGGGCAGAACACCCCTAAGTTCTGTTCTACATTCAAACTCCAGAACGGGGAAAATGTTCCGACCAGAACCCAAAACCCTATTAAAGTCTATGGGACCAGAACTCGAAAAATTTCAAAAAAATCCCCATTTTTATTGCTTATATGCAAGTTATTGGCCATAGAAAGGGTATGGAGCTCGGGTAGTGCCCTGGGGCATATGTATCAATGCAAAAAAACGGAAAATTGTATCATACTTACCGTAATTTTCCTTTCCTGACGCCAATCCATGGCAGCATACTAGTGATAGGCTCCGCCTTTCTCCCCTCCCTCAGGACCAATGAAATAGCATAAATTAAAGGCCAGTTAGGCCCCCCCCATTCTTCGTAATTAGCTAGATACCGAAATGCACAAGGGTGGGTCCGTATGCTGCCATGGATTGGCGTCAGGAAAGGAAAATTACAGTAAGTATGATAACATTTTCCGTTTTCCTGACGCCACCATGGCAGCATACTAGTGACACATATCCTAGCTGACAGGGTGGGTTCTACTTAACAAACCAAAATAATTATTTTATATATATTATATATTTTTTTTTACATGGGACAGAAGACTGAACAGTCATTCCTCCAAAGCCCACTGATGACAAGGCACCCAGATCTATTCTGTAAAGGTTGAAAAGGTATGCTGGGAAAAGCATGCCACTTTCCTGTAGAATGAATCCGTGGATGCTTTCAACTGGGCCGCCTATGAGGCCTCAACCCCTCTGGAAGAGGATGCATGCTGCCACTGAAGGAGGCTCACGACCCATTTCCCATCTGCACAACCAATCTTGCTAAAGTCCAGGAGGCAACCTCTCTTGCCTGATGAATTCCATCTGGAGCAGTGAAAGACTTATCATATGAACTGAAAAGAGCAATTGTGGACAGAAACTTCTTTCAAGCTCTGGGAATGACCAATTTGTGTGGTTTTCTTGCTTGAACGTCTTGAAAGTTAGGCAATGGACAGATGATTGATAGATGGAGGGCTGTCACTACCTCTGATATAAGCTGAACTACAGGATGCAGCTCTACTCCTGTAACAAAAGCAATATGCTTTTCTGAGGCTCTAAGGGCTTGAAACTCAAACCGACTTCTGTTTGACGATTTGAGCTAAATACTGGTTAGTAAGCGATGTCTTAAATAAATAAACCCCAACAGCATCGAAAGATTTTAATTGTGAAAGATTCTCTCTCATGGCTGACAAAACCTCCTGACTGTCTTCAAAATTTTGCAAACTAAAGGGCCTTTGGCCAAATTAAACCTTGTTCTTGCTGACACCTGCAACCTCAAAAGACTATAGGGTAAGGTTTGTGTCCAATCTGACCTACAAGAAGACCAGAACAGCTGCCACCAGAGGTGCCGTAAGAATAATATCTTGCCATGCAAAATAGAAAAAAAGACAAGTTTGTTCCAGATCTTGGCATAGAAGTTAGCAGAGTGCCTTTCGCACCCCCCAAAGTAGAGCTCACTCTTGGAGCAACTCTGGAGCAATCTAGGTTCTGCGGCTTCTCCTTCCCGCCATTATGCTTGCATCTCTGGTGTGTGCATGTGTGAGGGAATCGACTTCTGTATTCTGAAGTAGATAGCCAGGAAGCACCAAACTCCTATGGTCAGAATGGAGGGGTGGTCATGACTACCATGCTCATTCTTGACAGCTTCCAGAGGAATTTCATTACAGGAGAAGTTGGGAAAAACATATACAATAGGCTTGATTGCAGTTTCATGGAGAAACTCAGCTTCTGTTCTCTGCTTTGGGGAGTGGAAACCGAGTCAGACCTCTTCTTAAATTGGCATTTGCAGTGAGAAGCAAAGAAGCCTGTCTGTGGTAGGCCACCTGTGGACAAGCCTCCCCCTCATGATCTGGCAAGTTTGCATGATGGACAGTATGTCCGTGTATTCCAGTCCCCTAGGAGGTAAATTGCTTCCGGAATTTGCTGGTGATCTTCCTACCCAGACATTCTGGGTTCTACATCTCTCAATAGCATATTGCCGCGAGATCCTCCCTGGAGCTGAAAATATGCAATTGTGTCCTGTTGCTCAACCGCAAGATGACTGGTCACCCTTGATTCTGTTTAGCAAGGTCAAAGTGATAAAAAAGGCTGCCTGACCTTCCATCGCTTTCGAGACTACCTTCCTTGGCTAGCAATCTCGCTTGTCTTGACCGACAGACCCTCGCAGTGCTCCTTCCAGGCTGTCTTGCCGATATAATTCATCACATTGATCCAGTCAGATGGTTCGTGACATCCTCAAGGTCTTTCCATCACAGCGGACCACTATACATACTGTGTGACACTGACCATAGCTGCACCGTATCCTGTTTCCTCCATTGTAGTTGAAACTAGCACCGGTGCCCATGCACCCAAGGAATCATCGGTATTAATGACAACATTACGGCCAGGAGGCTGAGACACCTAGAAGTCTTCCAGGAAGTAGAGGCATCTGATCTCAGAATTCTCCTTATGACCGTCACCATCCTTTTCAGATGGAAGCAAAACAGAGGAACCAGTAGAGCCCCCCACAGGCACATTAACCGTTGAAAAGGCCTTTTTTTTTTATGTAGAAAGGAATGACGCCCAGGTAGTGGTGAATCTGGAGACCCTGCTCTCCAAGAAGAACTGACACGGCACTGAAACCTCTGTGAATATTCTTAGAGATATTCATAGGCTAAAAGGTAGGCTGATAAAGTGGAGATGTGTCCAACCAATCGCCAAATTTACTTACTTTCAGAATAAAAAAGAAAAGAAAAACATTTTGGGATATAAGGTTAATGCCCCGTACACACGGTCGGACTTTGTTCGGACATTCCGACAACAAAATCCTAGGATTTTTTCTGACAGATGTTGGCTCAAACTTGTTTTGTCTACACACGGTCGCACAAAGTTGTCGGAAAATCCGATCGTTCTGAACGCGGTGACGTAAAACACGTACGTCGGGACTATAAACGGGGCAGTGGCCAATAGCTTTCATCTCTTTATTTATTCTGAGCATGCGTGGCACTTTGTCCGTCGGATTTGTGTACACACGATCGGAATTTCCGACAACAGATTTTGTTGTCGGAAAATTTTATCTCCTGCTCTCCAACTTTGTGTGTCGGAAAATCCGATGGAAAATGTCCGATGGAGCCCACACACGGTCGGAATTTCCGACAACACGCTCCGATCGGACATTTTCCATCGGAAAATCCGACCGTGTGTACGGGGCATTAGAATCTTGACGATCTAGCGAAAGCCACCAGCCATCTGCTGCAAGCGAATGCTTCTCTCCAACCCCTGCGACCTACAAACAGGGATGGGTAGAAAACCTACAATCTCTCCTGTGAGATGGGACCAGGATAGCTCCCCTCTGAGTCTGAAGTGTCTGTAAGTATTGTAACCGCCGTGGTTGCAGTGGATCTGGCAGCTCCGAGGGTGAGAAAAAGGTCCGGAGAAGGAACAGTGAGGAATCCACCGAAGTGACCATGAGTGCCTATCCTCCAAGCATCTGCACAATCCACTGTCCAGTAACCCGTGATGCGTGCCCACTGGGACTTACCTTAAAAGTCTGGGTATGCGCCCGGTAAAAGGGTTTTGTGGGTACCTGTGGTACACCCAAAGATTTTCATTTATGGACCTTATCAAAGGTTGCCCCTAGAGGAGCGGAACCTAGTGGGAGAAACATATTTCTCCATTAATTTATTATTATTTATTTTTAGTTATATATAGATTTTTTTACTTTCCTGCTTTCAGTTATGGGAGAAGAACAGACCCTCCTCCTGTCACTTCCGACATGGCTGTCTCTGGTTTCGTTTCAGAGATCTTGCACTATAAAGTGACTATTCCAATTTTGTTTCTAGGAAGCCAAACACAGCCATGGGTCTCAACCATAGGGTACCCCTAGCCATAACTGAGTATAGCATTGCCTTGGCCAGGCACCAGGTTGAGACTATTGCTGCTTCCACAGTGAAATTTGCTGATACATCTTGGCCGGGTCCCAAGATTTTTATCAGCCCTAAGGATTTCCTCCCCAACCATATCCTGGGAACAGAAACCCAAAGTACCCATCACCAAGTTAAGGGCCTCTGTTGAGTGGCAGGCCCTTCCCAGCCGCCACCCTATTGGACAACAGCTGGTCCCACTGTAGGCATGGATTTCAGCGATGCTATATCCGCCTTGAATTAAACCAGTTTCCTAATGGAAAAGTGATTGCTCATTGAAAGGGTAAATATGACTTTGTCTTTTAACCCATGTAATGGTCTGCATGACTGCCTGGATACACAGTTCTCCAAAGAAAAACTGACACCAAGTAGCTCCAGATCTTCCTCTGGTGCAAGGGATCTAAAATCATTTGCAGGCTGCACCCCCTCATCAGGACTACTGAGTGATCCATGAGGCAGGTTGTTCTGCTAGTGGCTAGACCCGCAACAAGGGGGCTGACTAGCTAGAGTAATTACAGTGAGTTAAAAACAGAAGTTTTATGCCACCTTATAAGACATTCGGTACTACCTGTCAGCTGCAAACTTCAACCAGGCTGACTTCACTCACCAGCCTCCTGGGCATAGGCACTGCGCCACAGGTCCTGGAGGACTCTTGTTGGGGTGCTGGGTCTGGGAAAGAAGAGCTAAGACGTTTTCCTTGGAACCTCTCTCCTGAGCGGGAGCGGCATCCGAGCTATACTTCTCTGAAGAACATCCGCCTTTCTATGGCCTCTGGCTCTGGCCTTTGAGAGCGTGGGCGCGTGGAGCTGAAGCAAATCAAAGCAATCCGCATGAGAGGGCACTCCTTTCCTGAAAACTTACAGATACGGTGGTCCCCACCCTAAGTGTTGAGGGTCTTTTGTATGGGTGGTGACTGATACTCGAACCGTAGAGAAATGAGACGACCAGCTGAGAGACGGACAGCCGCAGAAAGATCGAGAAGAGGAAAAATAGATAAGGCAACAGCGACTTCTATTAATGTATATCTAAAAATATCCATACACGTATATACATCTACACACTCTCTCCTTTCTCTTTTAAATAATATGCATGCATATATAAATATATGCACATACCGCTCCATATAACACCCCCCCACATACATACATACCAACAAAAGAACACACACATGTATACACAAACATATATATGAACATATATACATACTGCAGAGGGTCAGCCGGGGGCAGGGTCAAGAAAGGTCTAATCGAAGAGGGCAGATATTTCCCCTTCAGACCTGCTAATTGTCAGCTGGGCTGAAAGACTCAGAGAGGAGCTGTTTGAGTAGGAGAGAGAGACAGAGCCGCAAGCTGTGTGAAAATGTCCATTGCTGGATGGTGTGCTGGGTGAGCTTAACCACAAAGACTGTAGCTCTGATTGGAGCCACGAACTATTATCTATAAGCCTGTGTGCTGCTGAACTGTGAGCTGTACCTGTGTGCACAACCGTGTGACAAGACAAGTCTGTCTTATCTTATGTTTATTTTGCTGAATAAAGCATATATATATATATATATATATATATATATATATATATACACACACACACACATACACACACATGCATACATACATACACACACACACATACCCACCTGCCCCAAACCTATACATACGCAACCTACAAACATAAGCTATACCTGCAGCCGGCGTAGGACAGCAAAGGACAGAGAACCTGTCTAGGGGGAGTAATGTATCCAGACCAGTGCCACTGCAGGAGGAAAGAACAGGAGGTGCAGAAAATGACAGGAGACAA
>NW_027362731.1:0-39628 GCF_042186555.1 Aquarana catesbeiana
CCACTACCACAAATTATGCAGTCGAGTTTCCTGCATTTGAGGAAATCGCAGGGGTCAGCACAGCCGGAGTGCAATGGCCGAGCCTCGCCCTGGGAGAACCACCTTCATGATCATGGTATCTCCCCTGCCAGGTAAGTATGAGTTGGAATCGTCACTCTAGCACCCCCCGGTCAGGGGCACGCCTCCACCAGGTTATGGAGGGGCTTTCTGGGTGCCTGCTGGCAAACTAGCCTCAGTCGCAGCTATTCCATCAGCAAGGCACATTATCCCTGTGAACAGTCAGGCGTATTGGTTCCTTTTTGGTAGCCCTCCTGGGAAGCCTCTGAAAATGTCTTTATGCACGCAAGGGGTTTACAACCAGGCTCCCAAGCTACACTGCAGCACACATATATTTGCATAGAGGGGCGGCGACTAAGCATCCAGGCACGAGGCAGCTTTGTTCTGCGAAACTAGGCCCGCGGCGAGCCCATAGCATAGGGATAGGGAAAGCATGCAGCATACAGATATGGGTTTGATGCAGGACAAGTGGCTGACGCGTTGAACCCTCGTAGAAGGCCCCGCACAGACCCCACCTGAGACAGGAACAGGTGGCTGGAGGAAACCTTGTAGAAACGATAAAGGCCCCGTAGTTTCTTTCGTCAAGCTGTCTTTTGACCAGGAATAATCAGGGGAAAGCGCGAACGCAGTCCCCCACTACCACAAATTATGCAGTCGAGTTTCCTGCATTTGAGGAAATCGCAGGGGTCAGCACAGCCGGAGTGCAATGGCCGAGCCTCGCCCTGGGAGAACCACCTTCATGATCATGGTATCTCCCCTGCCAGGTAAGTATGAGTTGGAATCGTCACTCTAGCACCCCCCGGTCAGGGGCACGCCTCCACCAGGTTATGGAGGGGCTTTCTGGGTGCCTGCTGGCAAACTAGCCTCAGTCGCAGCTATTCCATCAGCAAGGCACATTATCCCTGTGAACAGTCAGGCGTATTGGTTCCTTTTTGGTAGCCCTCCTGGGAAGCCTCTGAAAATGTCTTTATGCACGCAAGGGGTTTACAACCAGGCTCCCAAGCTACACTGCAGCACACATATATTTGCATAGAGGGGCGGCGACTAAGCATCCAGGCACGAGGCAGCTTTGTTCTGCGAAACTAGGCCCGCGGCGAGCCCATAGCATAGGGATAGGGAAAGCATGCAGCATACAGATATGGGTTTGATGCAGGACAAGTGGCTGACGCGTTGAACCCTCGTAGAAGGGCCCCGCACAGACCCCACCTGAGACAGGAACAGGTGGCTGGAGGAAACCTTGTAGAAACGATAAAGGCCCCGTAGTTTCTTTCGTCAAGCTGTCTTTTGACCAGGAATAATCAGGGGAAAGCGCGAACGCAGTCCCCCACTACCACAAATTATGCAGTCGAGTTTCCTGCATTTGAGGAAATCGCAGGGGTCAGCACAGCCGGAGTGCAATGGCCGAGCCTCGCCCTGGGAGAACCACCTTCATGATCATGGTATCTCCCCTGCCAGGTAAGTATGAGTTGGAATCGTCACTCTAGCACCCCCCCGGTCAGGGGCACGCCTCCACCAGGTTATGGAGGGGCTTTCTGGGTGCCTGCTGGCAAACTAGCCTCAGTCGCAGCTATTCCATCAGCAAGGCACATTATCCCTGTGAACAGTCAGGCGTATTGGTTCCTTTTTGGTAGCCCTCCTGGGAAGCCTCTGAAAATGTCTTTATGCACGCAAGGGGTTTACAACCAGGCTCCCAAGCTACACTGCAGCACACATATATTTGCATAGAGGGGCGGCGACTAAGCATCCAGGCACGAGGCAGCTTTGTTCTGCGAAACTAGGCCCGCGGCGAGCCCATAGCATAGGGATAGGGAAAGCATGCAGCATACAGATATGGGTTTGATGCAGGACAAGTGGCTGACGCGTTGAACCCTCGTAGAAGGCCCCGCACAGACCCCACCTGAGACAGGAACAGGTGGCTGGAGGAAACCTTGTAGAAACGATAAAGGCCCCGTAGTTTCTTTCGTCAAGCTGTCTTTTGACCAGGAATAATCAGGGGAAAGCGCGAACGCAGTCCCCCACTACCACAAATTATGCAGTCGAGTTTCCTGCATTTGAGGAAATCGCAGGGGTCAGCACAGCCGGAGTGCAATGGCCGAGCCTCGCCCTGGGAGAACCACCTTCATGATCATGGTATCTCCCCTGCCAGGTAAGTATGAGTTGGAATCGTCACTCTAGCACCCCCCGGTCAGGGGCACGCCTCCACCAGGTTATGGAGGGGCTTTCTGGGTGCCTGCTGGCAAACTAGCCTCAGTCGCAGCTATTCCATCAGCAAGGCACATTATCCCTGTGAACAGTCAGGCGTATTGGTTCCTTTTTGGTAGCCCTCCTGGGAAGCCTCTGAAAATGTCTTTATGCACGCAAGGGGTTTACAACCAGGCTCCCAAGCTACACTGCAGCACACATATATTTGCATAGAGGGGCGGCGACTAAGCATCCAGGCACGAGGCAGCTTTGTTCTGCGAAACTAGGCCCGCGGCGAGCCCATAGCATAGGGATAGGGAAAGCATGCAGCATACAGATATGGGTTTGATGCAGGACAAGTGGCTGACGCGTTGAACCCTCGTAGAAGGCCCCGCACAGACCCCACCTGAGACAGGAACAGGTGGCTGGAGGAAACCTTGTAGAAACGATAAAGGCCCCGTAGTTTCTTTCGTCAAGCTGTCTTTTGACCAGGAATAATCAGGGGAAAGCGCGAACGCAGTCCCCCACTACCACAAATTATGCAGTCGAGTTTCCTGCATTTGAGGAAATCGCAGGGGTCAGCACAGCCGGAGTGCAATGGCCGAGCCTCGCCCTGGGAGAACCACCTTCATGATCATGGTATCTCCCCTGCCAGGTAAGTATGAGTTGGAATCGTCACTCTAGCACCCCCCGGTCAGGGGCACGCCTCCACCAGGTTATGGAGGGGCTTTCTGGGTGCCTGCTGGCAAACTAGCCTCAGTCGCAGCTATTCCATCAGCAAGGCACATTATCCCTGTGAACAGTCAGGCGTATTGGTTCCTTTTTGGTAGCCCTCCTGGGAAGCCTCTGAAAATGTCTTTATGCACGCAAGGGGTTTACAACCAGGCTCCCAAGCTACACTGCAGCACACATATATTTGCATAGAGGGGCGGCGACTAAGCATCCAGGCACGAGGCAGCTTTGTTCTGCGAAACTAGGCCCGCGGCGAGCCCATAGCATAGGGATAGGGAAAGCATGCAGCATACAGATATGGGTTTGATGCAGGACAAGTGGCTGACGCGTTGAACCCTCGTAGAAGGCCCCGCACAGACCCCACCTGAGACAGGAACAGGTGGCTGGAGGAAACCTTGTAGAAACGATAAAGGCCCCGTAGTTTCTTTCGTCAAGCTGTCTTTTGACCAGGAATAATCAGGGGAAAGCGCGAACGCAGTCCCCCACTACCACAAATTATGCAGTCGAGTTTCCTGCATTTGAGGAAATCGCAGGGGTCAGCACAGCCGGAGTGCAATGGCCGAGCCTCGCCCTGGGAGAACCACCTTCATGATCATGGTATCTCCCCTGCCAGGTAAGTATGAGTTGGAATCGTCACTCTAGCACCCCCCGGTCAGGGGCACGCCTCCACCAGGTTATGGAGGGGCTTTCTGGGTGCCTGCTGGCAAACTAGCCTCAGTCGCAGCTATTCCATCAGCAAGGCACATTATCCCTGTGAACAGTCAGGCGTATTGGTTCCTTTTTGGTAGCCCTCCTGGGAAGCCTCTGAAAATGTCTTTATGCACGCAAGGGGTTTACAACCAGGCTCCCAAGCTACACTGCAGCACACATATATTTGCATAGAGGGGCGGCGACTAAGCATCCAGGCACGAGGCAGCTTTGTTCTGCGAAACTAGGCCCGCGGCGAGCCCATAGCATAGGGATAGGGAAAGCATGCAGCATACAGATATGGTTTGATGCAGGACAAGTGGCTGACGCGTTGAACCCTCGTAGAAGGCCCCGCACAGACCCCACCTGAGACAGGAACAGGTGGCTGGAGGAAACCTTGTAGAAACGATAAAGGCCCCGTAGTTTCTTTCGTCAAGCTGTCTTTTGACCAGGAATAATCAGGGGAAAGCGCGAACGCAGTCCCCCCACTACCACAAATTATGCAGTCGAGTTTCCTGCATTTGAGGAAATCGCAGGGGTCAGCACAGCCGGAGTGCAATGGCCGAGCCTCGCCCTGGGAGAACCACCTTCATGATCATGGTATCTCCCCTGCCAGGTAAGTATGAGTTGGAATCGTCACTCTAGCACCCCCCGGTCAGGGGCACGCCTCCACCAGGTTATGGAGGGGCTTTCTGGGTGCCTGCTGGCAAACTAGCCTCAGTCGCAGCTATTCCATCAGCAAGGCACATTATCCCTGTGAACAGTCAGGCGTATTGGTTCCTTTTTGGTAGCCCTCCTGGGAAGCCTCTGAAAATGTCTTTATGCACGCAAGGGGTTTACAACCAGGCTCCCAAGCTACACTGCAGCACACATATATTTGCATAGAGGGGCGGCGACTAAGCATCCAGGCACGAGGCAGCTTTGTTCTGCGAAACTAGGCCCGCGGCGAGCCCATAGCATAGGGATAGGGAAAGCATGCAGCATACAGATATGGGTTTGATGCAGGACAAGTGGCTGACGCGTTGAACCCTCGTAGAAGGCCCCGCACAGACCCCACCTGAGACAGGAACAGGTGGCTGGAGGAAACCTTGTAGAAACGATAAAGGCCCCGTAGTTTCTTTCGTCAAGCTGTCTTTTGACCAGGAATAATCAGGGGAAAGCGCGAACGCAGTCCCCCACTACCACAAATTATGCAGTCGAGTTTCCTGCATTTGAGGAAATCGCAGGGGTCAGCACAGCCGGAGTGCAATGGCCGAGCCTCGCCCTGGGAGAACCACCTTCATGATCATGGTATCTCCCCTGCCAGGTAAGTATGAGTTGGAATCGTCACTCTAGCACCCCCCGGTCAGGGGCACGCCTCCACCAGGTTATGGAGGGGCTTTCTGGTGCCTGCTGGCAAACTAGCCTCAGTCGCAGCTATTCCATCAGCAAGGCACATTATCCCTGTGAACAGTCAGGCGTATTGGTTCCTTTTTGGTAGCCCTCCTGGGAAGCCTCTGAAAATGTCTTTATGCACGCAAGGGGTTTACAACCAGGCTCCCAAGCTACACTGCAGCACACATATATTTGCATAGAGGGGCGGCGACTAAGCATCCAGGCACGAGGCAGCTTTGTTCTGCGAAACTAGGCCCGCGGCGAGCCCATAGCATAGGGATAGGGAAAGCATGCAGCATACAGATATGGGTTTGATGCAGGACAAGTGGCTGACGCGTTGAACCCTCGTAGAAGGCCCCGCACAGACCCCACCTGAGACAGGAACAGGTGGCTGGAGGAAACCTTGTAGAAACGATAAAGGCCCCGTAGTTTCTTTCGTCAAGCTGTCTTTTGACCAGGAATAATCAGGGGAAAGCGCGAACGCAGTCCCCCACTACCACAAATTATGCAGTCGAGTTTCCTGCATTTGAGGAAATCGCAGGGGTCAGCACAGCCGGAGTGCAATGGCCGAGCCTCGCCCTGGGAGAACCACCTTCATGATCATGGTATCTCCCCTGCCAGGTAAGTATGAGTTGGAATCGTCACTCTGCACCCCCCGGTCAGGGGCACGCCTCCACCAGGTTATGGAGGGGCTTTCTGGGTGCCTGCTGGCAAACTAGCCTCAGTCGCAGCTATTCCATCAGCAAGGCACATTATCCCTGTGAACAGTCAGGCGTATTGGTTCCTTTTTGGTAGCCCTCCTGGGAAGCCTCTGAAAATGTCTTTATGCACGCAAGGGGTTTACAACCAGGCTCCCAAGCTACACTGCAGCACACATATATTTGCATAGAGGGGCGGCGACTAAGCATCCAGGCACGAGGCAGCTTTGTTCTGCGAAACTAGGCCCGCGGCGAGCCCATAGCATAGGGATAGGGAAAGCATGCAGCATACAGATATGGGTTTGATGCAGGACAAGTGGCTGACGCGTTGAACCCTCGTAGAAGGCCCCGCACAGACCCCACCTGAGACAGGAACAGGTGGCTGGAGGAAACCTTGTAGAAACGATAAAGGCCCCGTAGTTTCTTTCGTCAAGCTGTCTTTTGACCAGGGAATAATCAGGGGAAAGCGCGAACGCAGTCCCCCACTACCACAAATTATGCAGTCGAGTTTCCTGCATTTGAGGAAATCGCAGGGGTCAGCACAGCCGGAGTGCAATGGCCGAGCCTCGCCCTGGGAGAACCACCTTCATGATCATGGTATCTCCCCTGCCAGGTAAGTATGAGTTGGAATCGTCACTCTAGCACCCCCCGGTCAGGGGCACGCCTCCACCAGGTTATGGAGGGGCTTTCTGGGTGCCTGCTGGCAAACTAGCCTCAGTCGCAGCTATTCCATCAGCAAGGCACATTATCCCTGTGAACAGTCAGGCGTATTGGTTCCTTTTTGGTAGCCCTCCTGGGAAGCCTCTGAAAATGTCTTTATGCACGCAAGGGGTTTACAACCAGGCTCCCAAGCTACACTGCAGCACACATATATTTGCATAGAGGGGCGGCGACTAAGCATCCAGGCACGAGGCAGCTTTGTTCTGCGAAACTAGGCCCGCGGCGAGCCCATAGCATAGGGATAGGGAAAGCATGCAGCATACAGATATGGGTTTGATGCAGGACAAGTGGCTGACGCGTTGAACCCTCGTAGAAGGCCCCGCACAGACCCCACCTGAGACAGGAACAGGTGGCTGGAGGAAACCTTGTAGAAACGATAAAGGCCCCGTAGTTTCTTTCGTCAAGCTGTCTTTTGACCAGGAATAATCAGGGGAAAGCGCGAACGCAGTCCCCCACTACCACAAATTATGCAGTCGAGTTTCCTGCATTTGAGGAAATCGCAGGGGTCAGCACAGCCGGAGTGCAATGGCCGAGCCTCGCCCTGGGAGAACCACCTTCATGATCATGGTATCTCCCCTGCCAGGTAAGTATGAGTTGGAATCGTCACTCTAGCACCCCCCGGTCAGGGGCACGCCTCCACCAGGTTATGGAGGGGCTTTCTGGGTGCCTGCTGGCAAACTAGCCTCAGTCGCAGCTATTCCATCAGCAAGGCACATTATCCCTGTGAACAGTCAGGCGTATTGGTTCCTTTTTGGTAGCCCTCCTGGGAAGCCTCTGAAAATGTCTTTATGCACGCAAGGGGTTTACAACCAGGCTCCCAAGCTACACTGCAGCACACATATATTTGCATAGAGGGGCGGCGACTAAGCATCCAGGCACGAGGCAGCTTTGTTCTGCGAAACTAGGCCCGCGGCGAGCCCATAGCATAGGGATAGGGAAAGCATGCAGCATACAGATATGGGTTTGATGCAGGACAAGTGGCTGACGCGTTGAACCCTCGTAGAAGGCCCCGCACAGACCCCACCTGAGACAGGAACAGGTGGCTGGAGGAAACCTTGTAGAAACGATAAAGGCCCCGTAGTTTCTTTCGTCAAGCTGTCTTTTGACCAGGAATAATCAGGGGAAAGCGCGAACGCAGTCCCCCACTACCACAAATTATGCAGTCGAGTTTCCTGCATTTGAGGAAATCGCAGGGGTCAGCACAGCCGGAGTGCAATGGCCGAGCCTCGCCCTGGGAGAACCACCTTCATGATCATGGTATCTCCCCTGCCAGGTAAGTATGAGTTGGAATCGTCACTCTAGCACCCCCCGGTCAGGGGCACGCCTCCACCAGGTTATGGAGGGGCTTTCTGGGTGCCTGCTGGCAAACTAGCCTCAGTCGCAGCTATTCCATCAGCAAGGCACATTATCCCTGTGAACAGTCAGGCGTATTGGTTCCTTTTTGGTAGCCCTCCTGGGAAGCCTCTGAAAATGTCTTTATGCACGCAAGGGGTTTACAACCAGGCTCCCAAGCTACACTGCAGCACACATATATTTGCATAGAGGGGCGGCGACTAAGCATCCAGGCACGAGGCAGCTTTGTTCTGCGAAACTAGGCCCGCGGCGAGCCCATAGCATAGGGATAGGGAAAGCATGCAGCATACAGATATGGGTTTGATGCAGGACAAGTGGCTGACGCGTTGAACCCTCGTAGAAGGCCCCGCACAGACCCCACCTGAGACAGGAACAGGTGGCTGGAGGAAACCTTGTAGAAACGATAAAGGCCCCGTAGTTTCTTTCGTCAAGCTGTCTTTTGACCAGGAATAATCAGGGGAAAGCGCGAACGCAGTCCCCCACTACCACAAATTATGCAGTCGAGTTTCCTGCATTTGAGGAAATCGCAGGGGTCAGCACAGCCGGAGTGCAATGGCCGAGCCTCGCCCTGGGAGAACCACCTTCATGATCATGGTATCTCCCCTGCCAGGTAAGTATGAGTTGGAATCGTCACTCTAGCACCCCCCGGTCAGGGGCACGCCTCCACCAGGTTATGGAGGGGCTTTCTGGGTGCCTGCTGGCAAACTAGCCTCAGTCGCAGCTATTCCATCAGCAAGGCACATTATCCCTGTGAACAGTCAGGCGTATTGGTTCCTTTTTGGTAGCCCTCCTGGGAAGCCTCTGAAAATGTCTTTATGCACGCAAGGGGTTTACAACCAGGCTCCCAAGCTACACTGCAGCACACATATATTTGCATAGAGGGGCGGCGACTAAGCATCCAGGCACGAGGCAGCTTTGTTCTGCGAAACTAGGCCCGCGGCGAGCCCATAGCATAGGGATAGGGAAAGCATGCAGCATACAGATATGGGTTTGATGCAGGACAAGTGGCTGACGCGTTGAACCCTCGTAGAAGGCCCCGCACAGACCCCACCTGAGACAGGAACAGGTGGCTGGAGGAAACCTTGTAGAAACGATAAAGGCCCCGTAGTTTCTTTCGTCAAGCTGTCTTTTGACCAGGAATAATCAGGGGAAAGCGCGAACGCAGTCCCCCACTACCACAAATTATGCAGTCGAGTTTCCTGCATTTGAGGAAATCGCAGGGGTCAGCACAGCCGGAGTGCAATGGCCGAGCCTCGCCCTGGGAGAACCACCTTCATGATCATGGTATCTCCCCTGCCAGGTAAGTATGAGTTGGAATCGTCACTCTAGCACCCCCCGGTCAGGGGCACGCCTCCACCAGGTTATGGAGGGGCTTTCTGGGTGCCTGCTGGCAAACTAGCCTCAGTCGCAGCTATTCCATCAGCAAGGCACATTATCCCTGTGAACAGTCAGGCGTATTGGTTCCTTTTTGGTAGCCCTCCTGGGAAGCCTCTGAAAATGTCTTTATGCACGCAAGGGGTTTACAACCAGGCTCCCAAGCTACACTGCAGCACACATATATTTGCATAGAGGGGCGGCGACTAAGCATCCAGGCACGAGGCAGCTTTGTTCTGCGAAACTAGGCCCGCGGCGAGCCCATAGCATAGGGATAGGGAAAGCATGCAGCATACAGATATGGGTTTGATGCAGGACAAGTGGCTGACGCGTTGAACCCTCGTAGAAGGCCCCGCACAGACCCCACCTGAGACAGGAACAGGTGGCTGGAGGAAACCTTGTAGAAACGATAAAGGCCCCGTAGTTTCTTTCGTCAAGCTGTCTTTTGACCAGGAATAATCAGGGGAAAGCGCGAACGCAGTCCCCCACTACCACAAATTATGCAGTCGAGTTTCCTGCATTTGAGGAAATCGCAGGGGTCAGCACAGCCGGAGTGCAATGGCCGAGCCTCGCCCTGGGAGAACCACCTTCATGATCATGGTATCTCCCCTGCCAGGTAAGTATGAGTTGGAATCGTCACTCTAGCACCCCCCGGTCAGGGGCACGCCTCCACCAGGTTATGGAGGGGCTTTCTGGGTGCCTGCTGGCAAACTAGCCTCAGTCGCAGCTATTCCATCAGCAAGGCACATTATCCCTGTGAACAGTCAGGCGTATTGGTTCCTTTTTGGTAGCCCTCCTGGGAAGCCTCTGAAAATGTCTTTATGCACGCAAGGGGTTTACAACCAGGCTCCCAAGCTACACTGCAGCACACATATATTTGCATAGAGGGGCGGCGACTAAGCATCCAGGCACGAGGCAGCTTTGTTCTGCGAAACTAGGCCCGCGGCGAGCCCATAGCATAGGGATAGGGAAAGCATGCAGCATACAGATATGGGTTTGATGCAGGACAAGTGGCTGACGCGTTGAACCCTCGTAGAAGGCCCCGCACAGACCCCACCTGAGACAGGAACAGGTGGCTGGAGGAAACCTTGTAGAAACGATAAAGGCCCCGTAGTTTCTTTCGTCAAGCTGTCTTTTGACCAGGAATAATCAGGGGAAAGCGCGAACGCAGTCCCCCACTACCACAAATTATGCAGTCGAGTTTCCTGCATTTGAGGAAATCGCAGGGGTCAGCACAGCCGGAGTGCAATGGCCGAGCCTCGCCCTGGGAGAACCACCTTCATGATCATGGTATCTCCCCTGCCAGGTAAGTATGAGTTGGAATCGTCACTCTAGCACCCCCCGGTCAGGGGCACGCCTCCACCAGGTTATGGAGGGGCTTTCTGGGTGCCTGCTGGCAAACTAGCCTCAGTCGCAGCTATTCCATCAGCAAGGCACATTATCCCTGTGAACAGTCAGGCGTATTGGTTCCTTTTTGGTAGCCCTCCTGGGAAGCCTCTGAAAATGTCTTTATGCACGCAAGGGGTTTACAACCAGGCTCCCAAGCTACACTGCAGCACACATATATTTGCATAGAGGGGCGGCGACTAAGCATCCAGGCACGAGGCAGCTTTGTTCTGCGAAACTAGGCCCGCGGCGAGCCCATAGCATAGGGATAGGGAAAGCATGCAGCATACAGATATGGGTTTGATGCAGGACAAGTGGCTGACGCGTTGAACCCTCGTAGAAGGCCCCGCACAGACCCCACCTGAGACAGGAACAGGTGGCTGGAGGAAACCTTGTAGAAACGATAAAGGCCCCGTAGTTTCTTTCGTCAAGCTGTCTTTTGACCAGGAATAATCAGGGGAAAGCGCGAACGCAGTCCCCCACTACCACAAATTATGCAGTCGAGTTTCCTGCATTTGAGGAAATCGCAGGGGTCAGCACAGCCGGAGTGCAATGGCCGAGCCTCGCCCTGGGAGAACCACCTTCATGATCATGGTATCTCCCCTGCCAGGTAAGTATGAGTTGGAATCGTCACTCTAGCACCCCCCGGTCAGGGGCACGCCTCCACCAGGTTATGGAGGGGCTTTCTGGGTGCCTGCTGGCAAACTAGCCTCAGTCGCAGCTATTCCATCAGCAAGGCACATTATCCCTGTGAACAGTCAGGCGTATTGGTTCCTTTTTGGTAGCCCTCCTGGGAAGCCTCTGAAAATGTCTTTATGCACGCAAGGGGTTTACAACCAGGCTCCCAAGCTACACTGCAGCACACATATATTTGCATAGAGGGGCGGCGACTAAGCATCCAGGCACGAGGCAGCTTTGTTCTGCGAAACTAGGCCCGCGGCGAGCCCATAGCATAGGGATAGGGAAAGCATGCAGCATACAGATATGGGTTTGATGCAGGACAAGTGGCTGACGCGTTGAACCCTCGTAGAAGGCCCCGCACAGACCCCACCTGAGACAGGAACAGGTGGCTGGAGGAAACCTTGTAGAAACGATAAAGGCCCCGTAGTTTCTTTCGTCAAGCTGTCTTTTGACCAGGAATAATCAGGGGAAAGCGCGAACGCAGTCCCCCACTACCACAAATTATGCAGTCGAGTTTCCTGCATTTGAGGAAATCGCAGGGGTCAGCACAGCCGGAGTGCAATGGCCGAGCCTCGCCCTGGGAGAACCACCTTCATGATCATGGTATCTCCCCTGCCAGGTAAGTATGAGTTGGAATCGTCACTCTAGCACCCCCCGGTCAGGGGCACGCCTCCACCAGGTTATGGAGGGGCTTTCTGGGTGCCTGCTGGCAAACTAGCCTCAGTCGCAGCTATTCCATCAGCAAGGCACATTATCCCTGTGAACAGTCAGGCGTATTGGTTCCTTTTTGGTAGCCCTCCTGGGAAGCCTCTGAAAATGTCTTTATGCACGCAAGGGGTTTACAACCAGGCTCCCAAGCTACACTGCAGCACACATATATTTGCATAGAGGGGCGGCGACTAAGCATCCAGGCACGAGGCAGCTTTGTTCTGCGAAACTAGGCCCGCGGCGAGCCCATAGCATAGGGATAGGGAAAGCATGCAGCATACAGATATGGGTTTGATGCAGGACAAGTGGCTGACGCGTTGAACCCTCGTAGAAGGCCCCGCACAGACCCCACCTGAGACAGGAACAGGTGGCTGGAGGAAACCTTGTAGAAACGATAAAGGCCCCGTAGTTTCTTTCGTCAAGCTGTCTTTTGACCAGGAATAATCAGGGGAAAGCGCGAACGCAGTCCCCCACTACCACAAATTATGCAGTCGAGTTTCCTGCATTTGAGGAAATCGCAGGGGTCAGCACAGCCGGAGTGCAATGGCCGAGCCTCGCCCTGGGAGAACCACCTTCATGATCATGGTATCTCCCCTGCCAGGTAAGTATGAGTTGGAATCGTCACTCTAGCACCCCCCGGTCAGGGGCACGCCTCCACCAGGTTATGGAGGGGCTTTCTGGGTGCCTGCTGGCAAACTAGCCTCAGTCGCAGCTATTCCATCAGCAAGGCACATTATCCCTGTGAACAGTCAGGCGTATTGGTTCCTTTTTGGTAGCCCTCCTGGGAAGCCTCTGAAAATGTCTTTATGCACGCAAGGGGTTTACAACCAGGCTCCCAAGCTACACTGCAGCACACATATATTTGCATAGAGGGGCGGCGACTAAGCATCCAGGCACGAGGCAGCTTTGTTCTGCGAAACTAGGCCCGCGGCGAGCCCATAGCATAGGGATAGGGAAAGCATGCAGCATACAGATATGGGTTTGATGCAGGACAAGTGGCTGACGCGTTGAACCCTCGTAGAAGGCCCCGCACAGACCCCACCTGAGACAGGAACAGGTGGCTGGAGGAAACCTTGTAGAAACGATAAAGGCCCCGTAGTTTCTTTCGTCAAGCTGTCTTTTGACCAGGAATAATCAGGGGAAAGCGCGAACGCAGTCCCCCACTACCACAAATTATGCAGTCGAGTTTCCTGCATTTGAGGAAATCGCAGGGGTCAGCACAGCCGGAGTGCAATGGCCGAGCCTCGCCCTGGGAGAACCACCTTCATGATCATGGTATCTCCCCTGCCAGGTAAGTATGAGTTGGAATCGTCACTCTAGCACCCCCCGGTCAGGGGCACGCCTCCACCAGGTTATGGAGGGGCTTTCTGGGTGCCTGCTGGCAAACTAGCCTCAGTCGCAGCTATTCCATCAGCAAGGCACATTATCCCTGTGAACAGTCAGGCGTATTGGTTCCTTTTTGGTAGCCCTCCTGGGAAGCCTCTGAAAATGTCTTTATGCACGCAAGGGGTTTACAACCAGGCTCCCAAGCTACACTGCAGCACACATATATTTGCATAGAGGGGCGGCGACTAAGCATCCAGGCACGAGGCAGCTTTGTTCTGCGAAACTAGGCCCGCGGCGAGCCCATAGCATAGGGATAGGGAAAGCATGCAGCATACAGATATGGGTTTGATGCAGGACAAGTGGCTGACGCGTTGAACCCTCGTAGAAGGCCCCGCACAGACCCCACCTGAGACAGGAACAGGTGGCTGGAGGAAACCTTGTAGAAACGATAAAGGCCCCGTAGTTTCTTTCGTCAAGCTGTCTTTTGACCAGGAATAATCAGGGGAAAGCGCGAACGCAGTCCCCCACTACCACAAATTATGCAGTCGAGTTTCCTGCATTTGAGGAAATCGCAGGGGTCAGCACAGCCGGAGTGCAATGGCCGAGCCTCGCCCTGGGAGAACCACCTTCATGATCATGGTATCTCCCCTGCCAGGTAAGTATGAGTTGGAATCGTCACTCTAGCACCCCCCGGTCAGGGGCACGCCTCCACCAGGTTATGGAGGGGCTTTCTGGGTGCCTGCTGGCAAACTAGCCTCAGTCGCAGCTATTCCATCAGCAAGGCACATTATCCCTGTGAACAGTCAGGCGTATTGGTTCCTTTTTGGTAGCCCTCCTGGGAAGCCTCTGAAAATGTCTTTATGCACGCAAGGGGTTTACAACCAGGCTCCCAAGCTACACTGCAGCACACATATATTTGCATAGAGGGGCGGCGACTAAGCATCCAGGCACGAGGCAGCTTTGTTCTGCGAAACTAGGCCCGCGGCGAGCCCATAGCATAGGGATAGGGAAAGCATGCAGCATACAGATATGGGTTTGATGCAGGACAAGTGGCTGACGCGTTGAACCCTCGTAGAAGGCCCCGCACAGACCCCACCTGAGACAGGAACAGGTGGCTGGAGGAAACCTTGTAGAAACGATAAAGGCCCCGTAGTTTCTTTCGTCAAGCTGTCTTTTGACCAGGAATAATCAGGGGAAAGCGCGAACGCAGTCCCCCACTACCACAAATTATGCAGTCGAGTTTCCTGCATTTGAGGAAATCGCAGGGGTCAGCACAGCCGGAGTGCAATGGCCGAGCCTCGCCCTGGGAGAACCACCTTCATGATCATGGTATCTCCCCTGCCAGGTAAGTATGAGTTGGAATCGTCACTCTAGCACCCCCCGGTCAGGGGCACGCCTCCACCAGGTTATGGAGGGGCTTTCTGGGTGCCTGCTGGCAAACTAGCCTCAGTCGCAGCTATTCCATCAGCAAGGCACATTATCCCTGTGAACAGTCAGGCGTATTGGTTCCTTTTTGGTAGCCCTCCTGGGAAGCCTCTGAAAATGTCTTTATGCACGCAAGGGGTTTACAACCAGGCTCCCAAGCTACACTGCAGCACACATATATTTGCATAGAGGGGCGGCGACTAAGCATCCAGGCACGAGGCAGCTTTGTTCTGCGAAACTAGGCCCGCGGCGAGCCCATAGCATAGGGATAGGGAAAGCATGCAGCATACAGATATGGGTTTGATGCAGGACAAGTGGCTGACGCGTTGAACCCTCGTAGAAGGCCCCGCACAGACCCCACCTGAGACAGGAACAGGTGGCTGGAGGAAACCTTGTAGAAACGATAAAGGCCCCGTAGTTTCTTTCGTCAAGCTGTCTTTTGACCAGGAATAATCAGGGGAAAGCGCGAACGCAGTCCCCCACTACCACAAATTATGCAGTCGAGTTTCCTGCATTTGAGGAAATCGCAGGGGTCAGCACAGCCGGAGTGCAATGGCCGAGCCTCGCCCTGGGAGAACCACCTTCATGATCATGGTATCTCCCCTGCCAGGTAAGTATGAGTTGGAATCGTCACTCTAGCACCCCCCGGTCAGGGGCACGCCTCCACCAGGTTATGGAGGGGCTTTCTGGGTGCCTGCTGGCAAACTAGCCTCAGTCGCAGCTATTCCATCAGCAAGGCACATTATCCCTGTGAACAGTCAGGCGTATTGGTTCCTTTTTGGTAGCCCTCCTGGGAAGCCTCTGAAAATGTCTTTATGCACGCAAGGGGTTTACAACCAGGCTCCCAAGCTACACTGCAGCACACATATATTTGCATAGAGGGGCGGCGACTAAGCATCCAGGCACGAGGCAGCTTTGTTCTGCGAAACTAGGCCCGCGGCGAGCCCATAGCATAGGGATAGGGAAAGCATGCAGCATACAGATATGGGTTTGATGCAGGACAAGTGGCTGACGCGTTGAACCCTCGTAGAAGGCCCCGCACAGACCCCACCTGAGACAGGAACAGGTGGCTGGAGGAAACCTTGTAGAAACGATAAAGGCCCCGTAGTTTCTTTCGTCAAGCTGTCTTTTGACCAGGAATAATCAGGGGAAAGCGCGAACGCAGTCCCCCACTACCACAAATTATGCAGTCGAGTTTCCTGCATTTGAGGAAATCGCAGGGGTCAGCACAGCCGGAGTGCAATGGCCGAGCCTCGCCCTGGGAGAACCACCTTCATGATCATGGTATCTCCCCTGCCAGGTAAGTATGAGTTGGAATCGTCACTCTAGCACCCCCCGGTCAGGGGCACGCCTCCACCAGGTTATGGAGGGGCTTTCTGGGTGCCTGCTGGCAAACTAGCCTCAGTCGCAGCTATTCCATCAGCAAGGCACATTATCCCTGTGAACAGTCAGGCGTATTGGTTCCTTTTTGGTAGCCCTCCTGGGAAGCCTCTGAAAATGTCTTTATGCACGCAAGGGGTTTACAACCAGGCTCCCAAGCTACACTGCAGCACACATATATTTGCATAGAGGGGCGGCGACTAAGCATCCAGGCACGAGGCAGCTTTGTTCTGCGAAACTAGGCCCGCGGCGAGCCCATAGCATAGGGATAGGGAAAGCATGCAGCATACAGATATGGGTTTGATGCAGGACAAGTGGCTGACGCGTTGAACCCTCGTAGAAGGCCCCGCACAGACCCCACCTGAGACAGGAACAGGTGGCTGGAGGAAACCTTGTAGAAACGATAAAGGCCCCGTAGTTTCTTTCGTCAAGCTGTCTTTTGACCAGGAATAATCAGGGGAAAGCGCGAACGCAGTCCCCCACTACCACAAATTATGCAGTCGAGTTTCCTGCATTTGAGGAAATCGCAGGGGTCAGCACAGCCGGAGTGCAATGGCCGAGCCTCGCCCTGGGAGAACCACCTTCATGATCATGGTATCTCCCCTGCCAGGTAAGTATGAGTTGGAATCGTCACTCTAGCACCCCCCGGTCAGGGGCACGCCTCCACCAGGTTATGGAGGGGCTTTCTGGGTGCCTGCTGGCAAACTAGCCTCAGTCGCAGCTATTCCATCAGCAAGGCACATTATCCCTGTGAACAGTCAGGCGTATTGGTTCCTTTTTGGTAGCCCTCCTGGGAAGCCTCTGAAAATGTCTTTATGCACGCAAGGGGTTTACAACCAGGCTCCCAAGCTACACTGCAGCACACATATATTTGCATAGAGGGGCGGCGACTAAGCATCCAGGCACGAGGCAGCTTTGTTCTGCGAAACTAGGCCCGCGGCGAGCCCATAGCATAGGGATAGGGAAAGCATGCAGCATACAGATATGGGTTTGATGCAGGACAAGTGGCTGACGCGTTGAACCCTCGTAGAAGGCCCCGCACAGACCCCACCTGAGACAGGAACAGGTGGCTGGAGGAAACCTTGTAGAAACGATAAAGGCCCCGTAGTTTCTTTCGTCAAGCTGTCTTTTGACCAGGAATAATCAGGGGAAAGCGCGAACGCAGTCCCCCACTACCACAAATTATGCAGTCGAGTTTCCTGCATTTGAGGAAATCGCAGGGGTCAGCACAGCCGGAGTGCAATGGCCGAGCCTCGCCCTGGGAGAACCACCTTCATGATCATGGTATCTCCCCTGCCAGGTAAGTATGAGTTGGAATCGTCACTCTAGCACCCCCCGGTCAGGGGCACGCCTCCACCAGGTTATGGAGGGGCTTTCTGGGTGCCTGCTGGCAAACTAGCCTCAGTCGCAGCTATTCCATCAGCAAGGCACATTATCCCTGTGAACAGTCAGGCGTATTGGTTCCTTTTTGGTAGCCCTCCTGGGAAGCCTCTGAAAATGTCTTTATGCACGCAAGGGGTTTACAACCAGGCTCCCAAGCTACACTGCAGCACACATATATTTGCATAGAGGGGCGGCGACTAAGCATCCAGGCACGAGGCAGCTTTGTTCTGCGAAACTAGGCCCGCGGCGAGCCCATAGCATAGGGATAGGGAAAGCATGCAGCATACAGATATGGGTTTGATGCAGGACAAGTGGCTGACGCGTTGAACCCTCGTAGAAGGCCCCGCACAGACCCCACCTGAGACAGGAACAGGTGGCTGGAGGAAACCTTGTAGAAACGATAAAGGCCCCGTAGTTTCTTTCGTCAAGCTGTCTTTTGACCAGGAATAATCAGGGGAAAGCGCGAACGCAGTCCCCCACTACCACAAATTATGCAGTCGAGTTTCCTGCATTTGAGGAAATCGCAGGGGTCAGCACAGCCGGAGTGCAATGGCCGAGCCTCGCCCTGGGAGAACCACCTTCATGATCATGGTATCTCCCCTGCCAGGTAAGTATGAGTTGGAATCGTCACTCTAGCACCCCCCGGTCAGGGGCACGCCTCCACCAGGTTATGGAGGGGCTTTCTGGGTGCCTGCTGGCAAACTAGCCTCAGTCGCAGCTATTCCATCAGCAAGGCACATTATCCCTGTGAACAGTCAGGCGTATTGGTTCCTTTTTGGTAGCCCTCCTGGGAAGCCTCTGAAAATGTCTTTATGCACGCAAGGGGTTTACAACCAGGCTCCCAAGCTACACTGCAGCACACATATATTTGCATAGAGGGGCGGCGACTAAGCATCCAGGCACGAGGCAGCTTTGTTCTGCGAAACTAGGCCCGCGGCGAGCCCATAGCATAGGGATAGGGAAAGCATGCAGCATACAGATATGGGTTTGATGCAGGACAAGTGGCTGACGCGTTGAACCCTCGTAGAAGGCCCCGCACAGACCCCACCTGAGACAGGAACAGGTGGCTGGAGGAAACCTTGTAGAAACGATAAAGGCCCCGTAGTTTCTTTCGTCAAGCTGTCTTTTGACCAGGAATAATCAGGGGAAAGCGCGAACGCAGTCCCCCACTACCACAAATTATGCAGTCGAGTTTCCTGCATTTGAGGAAATCGCAGGGGTCAGCACAGCCGGAGTGCAATGGCCGAGCCTCGCCCTGGGAGAACCACCTTCATGATCATGGTATCTCCCCTGCCAGGTAAGTATGAGTTGGAATCGTCACTCTAGCACCCCCCGGTCAGGGGCACGCCTCCACCAGGTTATGGAGGGGCTTTCTGGGTGCCTGCTGGCAAACTAGCCTCAGTCGCAGCTATTCCATCAGCAAGGCACATTATCCCTGTGAACAGTCAGGCGTATTGGTTCCTTTTTGGTAGCCCTCCTGGGAAGCCTCTGAAAATGTCTTTATGCACGCAAGGGGTTTACAACCAGGCTCCCAAGCTACACTGCAGCACACATATATTTGCATAGAGGGGCGGCGACTAAGCATCCAGGCACGAGGCAGCTTTGTTCTGCGAAACTAGGCCCGCGGCGAGCCCATAGCATAGGGATAGGGAAAGCATGCAGCATACAGATATGGGTTTGATGCAGGACAAGTGGCTGACGCGTTGAACCCTCGTAGAAGGCCCCGCACAGACCCCACCTGAGACAGGAACAGGTGGCTGGAGGAAACCTTGTAGAAACGATAAAGGCCCCGTAGTTTCTTTCGTCAAGCTGTCTTTTGACCAGGAATAATCAGGGGAAAGCGCGAACGCAGTCCCCCACTACCACAAATTATGCAGTCGAGTTTCCTGCATTTGAGGAAATCGCAGGGGTCAGCACAGCCGGAGTGCAATGGCCGAGCCTCGCCCTGGGAGAACCACCTTCATGATCATGGTATCTCCCCTGCCAGGTAAGTATGAGTTGGAATCGTCACTCTAGCACCCCCCGGTCAGGGGCACGCCTCCACCAGGTTATGGAGGGGCTTTCTGGGTGCCTGCTGGCAAACTAGCCTCAGTCGCAGCTATTCCATCAGCAAGGCACATTATCCCTGTGAACAGTCAGGCGTATTGGTTCCTTTTTGGTAGCCCTCCTGGGAAGCCTCTGAAAATGTCTTTATGCACGCAAGGGGTTTACAACCAGGCTCCCAAGCTACACTGCAGCACACATATATTTGCATAGAGGGGCGGCGACTAAGCATCCAGGCACGAGGCAGCTTTGTTCTGCGAAACTAGGCCCGCGGCGAGCCCATAGCATAGGGATAGGGAAAGCATGCAGCATACAGATATGGGTTTGATGCAGGACAAGTGGCTGACGCGTTGAACCCTCGTAGAAGGCCCCGCACAGACCCCACCTGAGACAGGAACAGGTGGCTGGAGGAAACCTTGTAGAAACGATAAAGGCCCCGTAGTTTCTTTCGTCAAGCTGTCTTTTGACCAGGAATAATCAGGGGAAAGCGCGAACGCAGTCCCCCACTACCACAAATTATGCAGTCGAGTTTCCTGCATTTGAGGAAATCGCAGGGGTCAGCACAGCCGGAGTGCAATGGCCGAGCCTCGCCCTGGGAGAACCACCTTCATGATCATGGTATCTCCCCTGCCAGGTAAGTATGAGTTGGAATCGTCACTCTAGCACCCCCCGGTCAGGGGCACGCCTCCACCAGGTTATGGAGGGGCTTTCTGGGTGCCTGCTGGCAAACTAGCCTCAGTCGCAGCTATTCCATCAGCAAGGCACATTATCCCTGTGAACAGTCAGGCGTATTGGTTCCTTTTTGGTAGCCCTCCTGGGAAGCCTCTGAAAATGTCTTTATGCACGCAAGGGGTTTACAACCAGGCTCCCAAGCTACACTGCAGCACACATATATTTGCATAGAGGGGCGGCGACTAAGCATCCAGGCACGAGGCAGCTTTGTTCTGCGAAACTAGGCCCGCGGCGAGCCCATAGCATAGGGATAGGGAAAGCATGCAGCATACAGATATGGGTTTGATGCAGGACAAGTGGCTGACGCGTTGAACCCTCGTAGAAGGCCCCGCACAGACCCCACCTGAGACAGGAACAGGTGGCTGGAGGAAACCTTGTAGAAACGATAAAGGCCCCGTAGTTTATTTCGTCAAGCTGTCTTTTGACCAGGAATAATCAGGGGAAAGCGCGAACGCAGTCCCCCACTACCACAAATTATGCAGTCGAGTTTCCTGCATTTGAGGAAATCGCAGGGGTCAGCACAGCCGGAGTGCAATGGCCGAGCCTCGCCCTGGGAGAACCACCTTCATGATCATGGTATCTCCCCTGCCAGGTAAGTATGAGTTGGAATCGTCACTCTAGCACCCCCCGGTCAGGGGCACGCCTCCACCAGGTTATGGAGGGGCTTTCTGGGTGCCTGCTGGCAAACTAGCCTCAGTCGCAGCTATTCCATCAGCAAGGCACATTATCCCTGTGAACAGTCAGGCGTATTGGTTCCTTTTTGGTAGCCCTCCTGGGAAGCCTCTGAAAATGTCTTTATGCACGCAAGGGGTTTACAACCAGGCTCCCAAGCTACACTGCAGCACACATATATTTGCATAGAGGGGCGGCGACTAAGCATCCAGGCACGAGGCAGCTTTGTTCTGCGAAACTAGGCCCGCGGCGAGCCCATAGCATAGGGATAGGGAAAGCATGCAGCATACAGATATGGGTTTGATGCAGGACAAGTGGCTGACGCGTTGAACCCTCGTAGAAGGCCCCGCACAGACCCCACCTGAGACAGGAACAGGTGGCTGGAGGAAACCTTGTAGAAACGATAAAGGCCCCGTAGTTTCTTTCGTCAAGCTGTCTTTTGACCAGGAATAATCAGGGGAAAGCGCGAACGCAGTCCCCCACTACCACAAATTATGCAGTCGAGTTTCCTGCATTTGAGGAAATCGCAGGGGTCAGCACAGCCGGAGTGCAATGGCCGAGCCTCGCCCTGGGAGAACCACCTTCATGATCATGGTATCTCCCCTGCCAGGTAAGTATGAGTTGGAATCGTCACTCTAGCACCCCCCGGTCAGGGGCACGCCTCCACCAGGTTATGGAGGGGCTTTCTGGGTGCCTGCTGGCAAACTAGCCTCAGTCGCAGCTATTCCATCAGCAAGGCACATTATCCCTGTGAACAGTCAGGCGTATTGGTTCCTTTTTGGTAGCCCTCCTGGGAAGCCTCTGAAAATGTCTTTATGCACGCAAGGGGTTTACAACCAGGCTCCCAAGCTACACTGCAGCACACATATATTTGCATAGAGGGGCGGCGACTAAGCATCCAGGCACGAGGCAGCTTTGTTCTGCGAAACTAGGCCCGCGGCGAGCCCATAGCATAGGGATAGGGAAAGCATGCAGCATACAGATATGGGTTTGATGCAGGACAAGTGGCTGACGCGTTGAACCCTCGTAGAAGGCCCCGCACAGACCCCACCTGAGACAGGAACAGGTGGCTGGAGGAAACCTTGTAGAAACGATAAAGGCCCCGTAGTTTCTTTCGTCAAGCTGTCTTTTGACCAGGAATAATCAGGGGAAAGCGCGAACGCAGTCCCCCACTACCACAAATTATGCAGTCGAGTTTCCTGCATTTGAGGAAATCGCAGGGGTCAGCACAGCCGGAGTGCAATGGCCGAGCCTCGCCCTGGGAGAACCACCTTCATGATCATGGTATCTCCCCTGCCAGGTAAGTATGAGTTGGAATCGTCACTCTAGCACCCCCCGGTCAGGGGCACGCCTCCACCAGGTTATGGAGGGGCTTTCTGGGTGCCTGCTGGCAAACTAGCCTCAGTCGCAGCTATTCCATCAGCAAGGCACATTATCCCTGTGAACAGTCAGGCGTATTGGTTCCTTTTTGGTAGCCCTCCTGGGAAGCCTCTGAAAATGTCTTTATGCACGCAAGGGGTTTACAACCAGGCTCCCAAGCTACACTGCAGCACACATATATTTGCATAGAGGGGCGGCGACTAAGCATCCAGGCACGAGGCAGCTTTGTTCTGCGAAACTAGGCCCGCGGCGAGCCCATAGCATAGGGATAGGGAAAGCATGCAGCATACAGATATGGGTTTGATGCAGGACAAGTGGCTGACGCGTTGAACCCTCGTAGAAGGCCCCGCACAGACCCCACCTGAGACAGGAACAGGTGGCTGGAGGAAACCTTGTAGAAACGATAAAGGCCCCGTAGTTTCTTTCGTCAAGCTGTCTTTTGACCAGGAATAATCAGGGGAAAGCGCGAACGCAGTCCCCCACTACCACAAATTATGCAGTCGAGTTTCCTGCATTTGAGGAAATCGCAGGGGTCAGCACAGCCGGAGTGCAATGGCCGAGCCTCGCCCTGGGAGAACCACCTTCATGATCATGGTATCTCCCCTGCCAGGTAAGTATGAGTTGGAATCGTCACTCTAGCACCCCCCGGTCAGGGGCACGCCTCCACCAGGTTATGGAGGGGCTTTCTGGGTGCCTGCTGGCAAACTAGCCTCAGTCGCAGCTATTCCATCAGCAAGGCACATTATCCCTGTGAACAGTCAGGCGTATTGGTTCCTTTTTGGTAGCCCTCCTGGGAAGCCTCTGAAAATGTCTTTATGCACGCAAGGGGTTTACAACCAGGCTCCCAAGCTACACTGCAGCACACATATATTTGCATAGAGGGGCGGCGACTAAGCATCCAGGCACGAGGCAGCTTTGTTCTGCGAAACTAGGCCCGCGGCGAGCCCATAGCATAGGGATAGGGAAAGCATGCAGCATACAGATATGGGTTTGATGCAGGACAAGTGGCTGACGCGTTGAACCCTCGTAGAAGGCCCCGCACAGACCCCACCTGAGACAGGAACAGGTGGCTGGAGGAAACCTTGTAGAAACGATAAAGGCCCCGTAGTTTCTTTCGTCAAGCTGTCTTTTGACCAGGAATAATCAGGGGAAAGCGCGAACGCAGTCCCCCACTACCACAAATTATGCAGTCGAGTTTCCTGCATTTGAGGAAATCGCAGGGGTCAGCACAGCCGGAGTGCAATGGCCGAGCCTCGCCCTGGGAGAACCACCTTCATGATCATGGTATCTCCCCTGCCAGGTAAGTATGAGTTGGAATCGTCACTCTAGCACCCCCCGGTCAGGGGCACGCCTCCACCAGGTTATGGAGGGGCTTTCTGGGTGCCTGCTGGCAAACTAGCCTCAGTCGCAGCTATTCCATCAGCAAGGCACATTATCCCTGTGAACAGTCAGGCGTATTGGTTCCTTTTTGGTAGCCCTCCTGGGAAGCCTCTGAAAATGTCTTTATGCACGCAAGGGGTTTACAACCAGGCTCCCAAGCTACACTGCAGCACACATATATTTGCATAGAGGGGCGGCGACTAAGCATCCAGGCACGAGGCAGCTTTGTTCTGCGAAACTAGGCCCGCGGCGAGCCCATAGCATAGGGATAGGGAAAGCATGCAGCATACAGATATGGGTTTGATGCAGGACAAGTGGCTGACGCGTTGAACCCTCGTAGAAGGCCCCGCACAGACCCCACCTGAGACAGGAACAGGTGGCTGGAGGAAACCTTGTAGAAACGATAAAGGCCCCGTAGTTTCTTTCGTCAAGCTGTCTTTTGACCAGGAATAATCAGGGGAAAGCGCGAACGCAGTCCCCCACTACCACAAATTATGCAGTCGAGTTTCCTGCATTTGAGGAAATCGCAGGGGTCAGCACAGCCGGAGTGCAATGGCCGAGCCTCGCCCTGGGAGAACCACCTTCATGATCATGGTATCTCCCCTGCCAGGTAAGTATGAGTTGGAATCGTCACTCTAGCACCCCCCGGTCAGGGGCACGCCTCCACCAGGTTATGGAGGGGCTTTCTGGGTGCCTGCTGGCAAACTAGCCTCAGTCGCAGCTATTCCATCAGCAAGGCACATTATCCCTGTGAACAGTCAGGCGTATTGGTTCCTTTTTGGTAGCCCTCCTGGGAAGCCTCTGAAAATGTCTTTATGCACGCAAGGGGTTTACAACCAGGCTCCCAAGCTACACTGCAGCACACATATATTTGCATAGAGGGGCGGCGACTAAGCATCCAGGCACGAGGCAGCTTTGTTCTGCGAAACTAGGCCCGCGGCGAGCCCATAGCATAGGGATAGGGAAAGCATGCAGCATACAGATATGGGTTTGATGCAGGACAAGTGGCTGACGCGTTGAACCCTCGTAGAAGGCCCCGCACAGACCCCACCTGAGACAGGAACAGGTGGCTGGAGGAAACCTTGTAGAAACGATAAAGGCCCCGTAGTTTCTTTCGT
The DNA here is from genome assembly GCF_042186555.1 of Aquarana catesbeiana. Classification (NCBI taxonomy): domain Eukaryota; kingdom Metazoa; phylum Chordata; class Amphibia; order Anura; family Ranidae; genus Aquarana; species Aquarana catesbeiana. Next base: position 24,791 of record NW_027362731.1, read on the forward strand.
CAAGCTGTCTTTTGACCAGGAATAATCAGGGGAAAGCGCGAACGCAGTCCCCCACTACCACAAATTATGCAGTCGAGTTTCCTGCATTTGAGGAAATCGCAGGGGTCAGCACAGCCGGAGTGCAATGGCCGAGCCTCGCCCTGGGAGAACCACCTTCATGATCATGGTATCTCCCCTGCCAGGTAAGTATGAGTTGGAATCGTCACTCTAGCACCCCCCGGTCAGGGGCACGCCTCCACCAGGTTATGGAGGGGCTTTCTGGGTGCCTGCTGGCAAACTAGCCTCAGTCGCAGCTATTCCATCAGCAAGGCACATTATCCCTGTGAACAGTCAGGCGTATTGGTTCCTTTTTGGTAGCCCTCCTGGGAAGCCTCTGAAAATGTCTTTATGCACGCAAGGGGTTTACAACCAGGCTCCCAAGCTACACTGCAGCACACATATATTTGCATAGAGGGGCGGCGACTAAGCATCCAGGCACGAGGCAGCTTTGTTCTGCGAAACTAGGCCCGCGGCGAGCCCATAGCATAGGGATAGGGAAAGCATGCAGCATACAGATATGGGTTTGATGCAGGACAAGTGGCTGACGCGTTGAACCCTCGTAGAAGGCCCCGCACAGACCCCACCTGAGACAGGAACAGGTGGCTGGAGGAAACCTTGTAGAAACGATAAAGGCCCCGTAGTTTCTTTCGTCAAGCTGTCTTTTGACCAGGAATAATCAGGGGAAAGCGCGAACGCAGTCCCCCACTACCACAAATTATGCAGTCGAGTTTCCTGCATTTGAGGAAATCGCAGGGGTCAGCACAGCCGGAGTGCAATGGCCGAGCCTCGCCCTGGGAGAACCACCTTCATGATCATGGTATCTCCCCTGCCAGGTAAGTATGAGTTGGAATCGTCACTCTAGCACCCCCCGGTCAGGGGCACGCCTCCACCAGGTTATGGAGGGGCTTTCTGGGTGCCTGCTGGCAAACTAGCCTCAGTCGCAGCTATTCCATCAGCAAGGCACATTATCCCTGTGAACAGTCAGGCGTATTGGTTCCTTTTTGGTAGCCCTCCTGGGAAGCCTCTGAAAATGTCTTTATGCACGCAAGGGGTTTACAACCAGGCTCCCAAGCTACACTGCAGCACACATATATTTGCATAGAGGGGCGGCGACTAAGCATCCAGGCACGAGGCAGCTTTGTTCTGCGAAACTAGGCCCGCGGCGAGCCCATAGCATAGGGATAGGGAAAGCATGCAGCATACAGATATGGGTTTGATGCAGGACAAGTGGCTGACGCGTTGAACCCTCGTAGAAGGCCCCGCACAGACCCCACCTGAGACAGGAACAGGTGGCTGGAGGAAACCTTGTAGAAACGATAAAGGCCCCGTAGTTTCTTTCGTCAAGCTGTCTTTTGACCAGGAATAATCAGGGGAAAGCGCGAACGCAGTCCCCCACTACCACAAATTATGCAGTCGAGTTTCCTGCATTTGAGGAAATCGCAGGGGTCAGCACAGCCGGAGTGCAATGGCCGAGCCTCGCCCTGGGAGAACCACCTTCATGATCATGGTATCTCCCCTGCCAGGTAAGTATGAGTTGGAATCGTCACTCTAGCACCCCCCGGTCAGGGGCACGCCTCCACCAGGTTATGGAGGGGCTTTCTGGGTGCCTGCTGGCAAACTAGCCTCAGTCGCAGCTATTCCATCAGCAAGGCACATTATCCCTGTGAACAGTCAGGCGTATTGGTTCCTTTTTGGTAGCCCTCCTGGGAAGCCTCTGAAAATGTCTTTATGCACGCAAGGGGTTTACAACCAGGCTCCCAAGCTACACTGCAGCACACATATATTTGCATAGAGGGGCGGCGACTAAGCATCCAGGCACGAGGCAGCTTTGTTCTGCGAAACTAGGCCCGCGGCGAGCCCATAGCATAGGGATAGGGAAAGCATGCAGCATACAGATATGGGTTTGATGCAGGACAAGTGGCTGACGCGTTGAACCCTCGTAGAAGGCCCCGCACAGACCCCACCTGAGACAGGAACAGGTGGCTGGAGGAAACCTTGTAGAAACGATAAAGGCCCCGTAGTTTCTTTCGTCAAGCTGTCTTTTGACCAGGAATAATCAGGGGAAAGCGCGAACGCAGTCCCCCACTACCACAAATTATGCAGTCGAGTTTCCTGCATTTGAGGAAATCGCAGGGGTCAGCACAGCCGGAGTGCAATGGCCGAGCCTCGCCCTGGGAGAACCACCTTCATGATCATGGTATCTCCCCTGCCAGGTAAGTATGAGTTGGAATCGTCACTCTAGCACCCCCCGGTCAGGGGCACGCCTCCACCAGGTTATGGAGGGGCTTTCTGGGTGCCTGCTGGCAAACTAGCCTCAGTCGCAGCTATTCCATCAGCAAGGCACATTATCCCTGTGAACAGTCAGGCGTATTGGTTCCTTTTTGGTAGCCCTCCTGGGAAGCCTCTGAAAATGTCTTTATGCACGCAAGGGGTTTACAACCAGGCTCCCAAGCTACACTGCAGCACACATATATTTGCATAGAGGGGCGGCGACTAAGCATCCAGGCACGAGGCAGCTTTGTTCTGCGAAACTAGGCCCGCGGCGAGCCCATAGCATAGGGATAGGGAAAGCATGCAGCATACAGATATGGGTTTGATGCAGGACAAGTGGCTGACGCGTTGAACCCTCGTAGAAGGCCCCGCACAGACCCCACCTGAGACAGGAACAGGTGGCTGGAGGAAACCTTGTAGAAACGATAAAGGCCCCGTAGTTTCTTTCGTCAAGCTGTCTTTTGACCAGGAATAATCAGGGGAAAGCGCGAACGCAGTCCCCCACTACCACAAATTATGCAGTCGAGTTTCCTGCATTTGAGGAAATCGCAGGGGTCAGCACAGCCGGAGTGCAATGGCCGAGCCTCGCCCTGGGAGAACCACCTTCATGATCATGGTATCTCCCCTGCCAGGTAAGTATGAGTTGGAATCGTCACTCTAGCACCCCCCGGTCAGGGGCACGCCTCCACCAGGTTATGGAGGGGCTTTCTGGGTGCCTGCTGGCAAACTAGCCTCAGTCGCAGCTATTCCATCAGCAAGGCACATTATCCCTGTGAACAGTCAGGCGTATTGGTTCCTTTTTGGTAGCCCTCCTGGGAAGCCTCTGAAAATGTCTTTATGCACGCAAGGGGTTTACAACCAGGCTCCCAAGCTACACTGCAGCACACATATATTTGCATAGAGGGGCGGCGACTAAGCATCCAGGCACGAGGCAGCTTTGTTCTGCGAAACTAGGCCCGCGGCGAGCCCATAGCATAGGGATAGGGAAAGCATGCAGCATACAGATATGGGTTTGATGCAGGACAAGTGGCTGACGCGTTGAACCCTCGTAGAAGGCCCCGCACAGACCCCACCTGAGACAGGAACAGGTGGCTGGAGGAAACCTTGTAGAAACGATAAAGGCCCCGTAGTTTCTTTCGTCAAGCTGTCTTTTGACCAGGAATAATCAGGGGAAAGCGCGAACGCAGTCCCCCACTACCACAAATTATGCAGTCGAGTTTCCTGCATTTGAGGAAATCGCAGGGGTCAGCACAGCCGGAGTGCAATGGCCGAGCCTCGCCCTGGGAGAACCACCTTCATGATCATGGTATCTCCCCTGCCAGGTAAGTATGAGTTGGAATCGTCACTCTAGCACCCCCCGGTCAGGGGCACGCCTCCACCAGGTTATGGAGGGGCTTTCTGGGTGCCTGCTGGCAAACTAGCCTCAGTCGCAGCTATTCCATCAGCAAGGCACATTATCCCTGTGAACAGTCAGGCGTATTGGTTCCTTTTTGGTAGCCCTCCTGGGAAGCCTCTGAAAATGTCTTTATGCACGCAAGGGGTTTACAACCAGGCTCCCAAGCTACACTGCAGCACACATATATTTGCATAGAGGGGCGGCGACTAAGCATCCAGGCACGAGGCAGCTTTGTTCTGCGAAACTAGGCCCGCGGCGAGCCCATAGCATAGGGATAGGGAAAGCATGCAGCATACAGATATGGGTTTGATGCAGGACAAGTGGCTGACGCGTTGAACCCTCGTAGAAGGCCCCGCACAGACCCCACCTGAGACAGGAACAGGTGGCTGGAGGAAACCTTGTAGAAACGATAAAGGCCCCGTAGTTTCTTTCGTCAAGCTGTCTTTTGACCAGGAATAATCAGGGGAAAGCGCGAACGCAGTCCCCCACTACCACAAATTATGCAGTCGAGTTTCCTGCATTTGAGGAAATCGCAGGGGTCAGCACAGCCGGAGTGCAATGGCCGAGCCTCGCCCTGGGAGAACCACCTTCATGATCATGGTATCTCCCCTGCCAGGTAAGTATGAGTTGGAATCGTCACTCTAGCACCCCCCGGTCAGGGGCACGCCTCCACCAGGTTATGGAGGGGCTTTCTGGGTGCCTGCTGGCAAACTAGCCTCAGTCGCAGCTATTCCATCAGCAAGGCACATTATCCCTGTGAACAGTCAGGCGTATTGGTTCCTTTTTGGTAGCCCTCCTGGGAAGCCTCTGAAAATGTCTTTATGCACGCAAGGGGTTTACAACCAGGCTCCCAAGCTACACTGCAGCACACATATATTTGCATAGAGGGGCGGCGACTAAGCATCCAGGCACGAGGCAGCTTTGTTCTGCGAAACTAGGCCCGCGGCGAGCCCATAGCATAGGGATAGGGAAAGCATGCAGCATACAGATATGGGTTTGATGCAGGACAAGTGGCTGACGCGTTGAACCCTCGTAGAAGGCCCCGCACAGACCCCACCTGAGACAGGAACAGGTGGCTGGAGGAAACCTTGTAGAAACGATAAAGGCCCCGTAGTTTCTTTCGTCAAGCTGTCTTTTGACCAGGAATAATCAGGGGAAAGCGCGAACGCAGTCCCCCACTACCACAAATTATGCAGTCGAGTTTCCTGCATTTGAGGAAATCGCAGGGGTCAGCACAGCCGGAGTGCAATGGCCGAGCCTCGCCCTGGGAGAACCACCTTCATGATCATGGTATCTCCCCTGCCAGGTAAGTATGAGTTGGAATCGTCACTCTAGCACCCCCCGGTCAGGGGCACGCCTCCACCAGGTTATGGAGGGGCTTTCTGGGTGCCTGCTGGCAAACTAGCCTCAGTCGCAGCTATTCCATCAGCAAGGCACATTATCCCTGTGAACAGTCAGGCGTATTGGTTCCTTTTTGGTAGCCCTCCTGGGAAGCCTCTGAAAATGTCTTTATGCACGCAAGGGGTTTACAACCAGGCTCCCAAGCTACACTGCAGCACACATATATTTGCATAGAGGGGCGGCGACTAAGCATCCAGGCACGAGGCAGCTTTGTTCTGCGAAACTAGGCCCGCGGCGAGCCCATAGCATAGGGATAGGGAAAGCATGCAGCATACAGATATGGGTTTGATGCAGGACAAGTGGCTGACGCGTTGAACCCTCGTAGAAGGCCCCGCACAGACCCCACCTGAGACAGGAACAGGTGGCTGGAGGAAACCTTGTAGAAACGATAAAGGCCCCGTAGTTTCTTTCGTCAAGCTGTCTTTTGACCAGGAATAATCAGGGGAAAGCGCGAACGCAGTCCCCCACTACCACAAATTATGCAGTCGAGTTTCCTGCATTTGAGGAAATCGCAGGGGTCAGCACAGCCGGAGTGCAATGGCCGAGCCTCGCCCTGGGAGAACCACCTTCATGATCATGGTATCTCCCCTGCCAGGTAAGTATGAGTTGGAATCGTCACTCTAGCACCCCCCGGTCAGGGGCACGCCTCCACCAGGTTATGGAGGGGCTTTCTGGGTGCCTGCTGGCAAACTAGCCTCAGTCGCAGCTATTCCATCAGCAAGGCACATTATCCCTGTGAACAGTCAGGCGTATTGGTTCCTTTTTGGTAGCCCTCCTGGGAAGCCTCTGAAAATGTCTTTATGCACGCAAGGGGTTTACAACCAGGCTCCCAAGCTACACTGCAGCACACATATATTTGCATAGAGGGGCGGCGACTAAGCATCCAGGCACGAGGCAGCTTTGTTCTGCGAAACTAGGCCCGCGGCGAGCCCATAGCATAGGGATAGGGAAAGCATGCAGCATACAGATATGGGTTTGATGCAGGACAAGTGGCTGACGCGTTGAACCCTCGTAGAAGGCCCCGCACAGACCCCACCTGAGACAGGAACAGGTGGCTGGAGGAAACCTTGTAGAAACGATAAAGGCCCCGTAGTTTCTTTCGTCAAGCTGTCTTTTGACCAGGAATAATCAGGGGAAAGCGCGAACGCAGTCCCCCACTACCACAAATTATGCAGTCGAGTTTCCTGCATTTGAGGAAATCGCAGGGGTCAGCACAGCCGGAGTGCAATGGCCGAGCCTCGCCCTGGGAGAACCACCTTCATGATCATGGTATCTCCCCTGCCAGGTAAGTATGAGTTGGAATCGTCACTCTAGCACCCCCCGGTCAGGGGCACGCCTCCACCAGGTTATGGAGGGGCTTTCTGGGTGCCTGCTGGCAAACTAGCCTCAGTCGCAGCTATTCCATCAGCAAGGCACATTATCCCTGTGAACAGTCAGGCGTATTGGTTCCTTTTTGGTAGCCCTCCTGGGAAGCCTCTGAAAATGTCTTTATGCACGCAAGGGGTTTACAACCAGGCTCCCAAGCTACACTGCAGCACACATATATTTGCATAGAGGGGCGGCGACTAAGCATCCAGGCACGAGGCAGCTTTGTTCTGCGAAACTAGGCCCGCGGCGAGCCCATAGCATAGGGATAGGGAAAGCATGCAGCATACAGATATGGGTTTGATGCAGGACAAGTGGCTGACGCGTTGAACCCTCGTAGAAGGCCCCGCACAGACCCCACCTGAGACAGGAACAGGTGGCTGGAGGAAACCTTGTAGAAACGATAAAGGCCCCGTAGTTTCTTTCGTCAAGCTGTCTTTTGACCAGGAATAATCAGGGGAAAGCGCGAACGCAGTCCCCCACTACCACAAATTATGCAGTCGAGTTTCCTGCATTTGAGGAAATCGCAGGGGTCAGCACAGCCGGAGTGCAATGGCCGAGCCTCGCCCTGGGAGAACCACCTTCATGATCATGGTATCTCCCCTGCCAGGTAAGTATGAGTTGGAATCGTCACTCTAGCACCCCCCGGTCAGGGGCACGCCTCCACCAGGTTATGGAGGGGCTTTCTGGGTGCCTGCTGGCAAACTAGCCTCACGTCGCAGCTATTCCATCAGCAAGGCACATTATCCCTGTGAACAGTCAGGCGTATTGGTTCCTTTTTGGTAGCCCTCCTGGGAAGCCTCTGAAAATGTCTTTATGCACGCAAGGGGTTTACAACCAGGCTCCCAAGCTACACTGCAGCACACATATATTTGCATAGAGGGGCGGCGACTAAGCATCCAGGCACGAGGCAGCTTTGTTCTGCGAAACTAGGCCCGCGGCGAGCCCATAGCATAGGGATAGGGAAAGCATGCAGCATACAGATATGGGTTTGATGCAGGACAAGTGGCTGACGCGTTGAACCCTCGTAGAAGGCCCCGCACAGACCCCACCTGAGACAGGAACAGGTGGCTGGAGGAAACCTTGTAGAAACGATAAAGGCCCCGTAGTTTCTTTCGTCAAGCTGTCTTTTGACCAGGAATAATCAGGGGAAAGCGCGAACGCAGTCCCCCACTACCACAAATTATGCAGTCGAGTTTCCTGCATTTGAGGAAATCGCAGGGGTCAGCACAGCCGGAGTGCAATGGCCGAGCCTCGCCCTGGGAGAACCACCTTCATGATCATGGTATCTCCCCTGCCAGGTAAGTATGAGTTGGAATCGTCACTCTAGCACCCCCCGGTCAGGGGCACGCCTCCACCAGGTTATGGAGGGGCTTTCTGGGTGCCTGCTGGCAAACTAGCCTCAGTCGCAGCTATTCCATCAGCAAGGCACATTATCCCTGTGAACAGTCAGGCGTATTGGTTCCTTTTTGGTAGCCCTCCTGGGAAGCCTCTGAAAATGTCTTTATGCACGCAAGGGGTTTACAACCAGGCTCCCAAGCTACACTGCAGCACACATATATTTGCATAGAGGGGCGGCGACTAAGCATCCAGGCACGAGGCAGCTTTGTTCTGCGAAACTAGGCCCGCGGCGAGCCCATAGCATAGGGATAGGGAAAGCATGCAGCATACAGATATGGGTTTGATGCAGGACAAGTGGCTGACGCGTTGAACCCTCGTAGAAGGCCCCGCACAGACCCCACCTGAGACAGGAACAGGTGGCTGGAGGAAACCTTGTAGAAACGATAAAGGCCCCGTAGTTTCTTTCGTCAAGCTGTCTTTTGACCAGGAATAATCAGGGGAAAGCGCGAACGCAGTCCCCCACTACCACAAATTATGCAGTCGAGTTTCCTGCATTTGAGGAAATCGCAGGGGTCAGCACAGCCGGAGTGCAATGGCCGAGCCTCGCCCTGGGAGAACCACCTTCATGATCATGGTATCTCCCCTGCCAGGTAAGTATGAGTTGGAATCGTCACTCTAGCACCCCCCGGTCAGGGGCACGCCTCCACCAGGTTATGGAGGGGCTTTCTGGGTGCCTGCTGGCAAACTAGCCTCAGTCGCAGCTATTCCATCAGCAAGGCACATTATCCCTGTGAACAGTCAGGCGTATTGGTTCCTTTTTGGTAGCCCTCCTGGGAAGCCTCTGAAAATGTCTTTATGCACGCAAGGGGTTTACAACCAGGCTCCCAAGCTACACTGCAGCACACATATATTTGCATAGAGGGGCGGCGACTAAGCATCCAGGCACGAGGCAGCTTTGTTCTGCGAAACTAGGCCCGCGGCGAGCCCATAGCATAGGGATAGGGAAAGCATGCAGCATACAGATATGGGTTTGATGCAGGACAAGTGGCTGACGCGTTGAACCCTCGTAGAAGGCCCCGCACAGACCCCACCTGAGACAGGAACAGGTGGCTGGAGGAAACCTTGTAGAAACGATAAAGGCCCCGTAGTTTCTTTCGTCAAGCTGTCTTTTGACCAGGAATAATCAGGGGAAAGCGCGAACGCAGTCCCCCACTACCACAAATTATGCAGTCGAGTTTCCTGCATTTGAGGAAATCGCAGGGGTCAGCACAGCCGGAGTGCAATGGCCGAGCCTCGCCCTGGGAGAACCACCTTCATGATCATGGTATCTCCCCTGCCAGGTAAGTATGAGTTGGAATCGTCACTCTAGCACCCCCCGGTCAGGGGCACGCCTCCACCAGGTTATGGAGGGGCTTTCTGGGTGCCTGCTGGCAAACTAGCCTCAGTCGCAGCTATTCCATCAGCAAGGCACATTATCCCTGTGAACAGTCAGGCGTATTGGTTCCTTTTTGGTAGCCCTCCTGGGAAGCCTCTGAAAATGTCTTTATGCACGCAAGGGGTTTACAACCAGGCTCCCAAGCTACACTGCAGCACACATATATTTGCATAGAGGGGCGGCGACTAAGCATCCAGGCACGAGGCAGCTTTGTTCTGCGAAACTAGGCCCGCGGCGAGCCCATAGCATAGGGATAGGGAAAGCATGCAGCATACAGATATGGGTTTGATGCAGGACAAGTGGCTGACGCGTTGAACCCTCGTAGAAGGCCCCGCACAGACCCCACCTGAGACAGGAACAGGTGGCTGGAGGAAACCTTGTAGAAACGATAAAGGCCCCGTAGTTTCTTTCGTCAAGCTGTCTTTTGACCAGGAATAATCAGGGGAAAGCGCGAACGCAGTCCCCCACTACCACAAATTATGCAGTCGAGTTTCCTGCATTTGAGGAAATCGCAGGGGTCAGCACAGCCGGAGTGCAATGGCCGAGCCTCGCCCTGGGAGAACCACCTTCATGATCATGGTATCTCCCCTGCCAGGTAAGTATGAGTTGGAATCGTCACTCTAGCACCCCCCGGTCAGGGGCACGCCTCCACCAGGTTATGGAGGGGCTTTCTGGGTGCCTGCTGGCAAACTAGCCTCAGTCGCAGCTATTCCATCAGCAAGGCACATTATCCCTGTGAACAGTCAGGCGTATTGGTTCCTTTTTGGTAGCCCTCCTGGGAAGCCTCTGAAAATGTCTTTATGCACGCAAGGGGTTTACAACCAGGCTCCCAAGCTACACTGCAGCACACATATATTTGCATAGAGGGGCGGCGACTAAGCATCCAGGCACGAGGCAGCTTTGTTCTGCGAAACTAGGCCCGCGGCGAGCCCATAGCATAGGGATAGGGAAAGCATGCAGCATACAGATATGGGTTTGATGCAGGACAAGTGGCTGACGCGTTGAACCCTCGTAGAAGGCCCCGCACAGACCCCACCTGAGACAGGAACAGGTGGCTGGAGGAAACCTTGTAGAAACGATAAAGGCCCCGTAGTTTCTTTCGTCAAGCTGTCTTTTGACCAGGAATAATCAGGGGAAAGCGCGAACGCAGTCCCCCACTACCACAAATTATGCAGTCGAGTTTCCTGCATTTGAGGAAATCGCAGGGGTCAGCACAGCCGGAGTGCAATGGCCGAGCCTCGCCCTGGGAGAACCACCTTCATGATCATGGTATCTCCCCTGCCAGGTAAGTATGAGTTGGAATCGTCACTCTAGCACCCCCCGGTCAGGGGCACGCCTCCACCAGGTTATGGAGGGGCTTTCTGGGTGCCTGCTGGCAAACTAGCCTCAGTCGCAGCTATTCCATCAGCAAGGCACATTATCCCTGTGAACAGTCAGGCGTATTGGTTCCTTTTTGGTAGCCCTCCTGGGAAGCCTCTGAAAATGTCTTTATGCACGCAAGGGGTTTACAACCAGGCTCCCAAGCTACACTGCAGCACACATATATTTGCATAGAGGGGCGGCGACTAAGCATCCAGGCACGAGGCAGCTTTGTTCTGCGAAACTAGGCCCGCGGCGAGCCCATAGCATAGGGATAGGGAAAGCATGCAGCATACAGATATGGGTTTGATGCAGGACAAGTGGCTGACGCGTTGAACCCTCGTAGAAGGCCCCGCACAGACCCCACCTGAGACAGGAACAGGTGGCTGGAGGAAACCTTGTAGAAACGATAAAGGCCCCGTAGTTTCTTTCGTCAAGCTGTCTTTTGACCAGGAATAATCAGGGGAAAGCGCGAACGCAGTCCCCCACTACCACAAATTATGCAGTCGAGTTTCCTGCATTTGAGGAAATCGCAGGGGTCAGCACAGCCGGAGTGCAATGGCCGAGCCTCGCCCTGGGAGAACCACCTTCATGATCATGGTATCTCCCCTGCCAGGTAAGTATGAGTTGGAATCGTCACTCTAGCACCCCCCGGTCAGGGGCACGCCTCCACCAGGTTATGGAGGGGCTTTCTGGGTGCCTGCTGGCAAACTAGCCTCAGTCGCAGCTATTCCATCAGCAAGGCACATTATCCCTGTGAACAGTCAGGCGTATTGGTTCCTTTTTGGTAGCCCTCCTGGGAAGCCTCTGAAAATGTCTTTATGCACGCAAGGGGTTTACAACCAGGCTCCCAAGCTACACTGCAGCACACATATATTTGCATAGAGGGGCGGCGACTAAGCATCCAGGCACGAGGCAGCTTTGTTCTGCGAAACTAGGCCCGCGGCGAGCCCATAGCATAGGGATAGGGAAAGCATGCAGCATACAGATATGGGTTTGATGCAGGACAAGTGGCTGACGCGTTGAACCCTCGTAGAAGGCCCCGCACAGACCCCACCTGAGACAGGAACAGGTGGCTGGAGGAAACCTTGTAGAAACGATAAAGGCCCCGTAGTTTCTTTCGTCAAGCTGTCTTTTGACCAGGAATAATCAGGGGAAAGCGCGAACGCAGTCCCCCACTACCACAAATTATGCAGTCGAGTTTCCTGCATTTGAGGAAATCGCAGGGGTCAGCACAGCCGGAGTGCAATGGCCGAGCCTCGCCCTGGGAGAACCACCTTCATGATCATGGTATCTCCCCTGCCAGGTAAGTATGAGTTGGAATCGTCACTCTAGCACCCCCCGGTCAGGGGCACGCCTCCACCAGGTTATGGAGGGGCTTTCTGGGTGCCTGCTGGCAAACTAGCCTCAGTCGCAGCTATTCCATCAGCAAGGCACATTATCCCTGTGAACAGTCAGGCGTATTGGTTCCTTTTTGGTAGCCCTCCTGGGAAGCCTCTGAAAATGTCTTTATGCACGCAAGGGGTTTACAACCAGGCTCCCAAGCTACACTGCAGCACACATATATTTGCATAGAGGGGCGGCGACTAAGCATCCAGGCACGAGGCAGCTTTGTTCTGCGAAACTAGGCCCGCGGCGAGCCCATAGCATAGGGATAGGGAAAGCATGCAGCATACAGATATGGGTTTGATGCAGGACAAGTGGCTGACGCGTTGAACCCTCGTAGAAGGCCCCGCACAGACCCCACCTGAGACAGGAACAGGTGGCTGGAGGAAACCTTGTAGAAACGATAAAGGCCCCGTAGTTTCTTTCGTCAAGCTGTCTTTTGACCAGGAATAATCAGGGGAAAGCGCGAACGCAGTCCCCCACTACCACAAATTATGCAGTCGAGTTTCCTGCATTTGAGGAAATCGCAGGGGTCAGCACAGCCGGAGTGCAATGGCCGAGCCTCGCCCTGGGAGAACCACCTTCATGATCATGGTATCTCCCCTGCCAGGTAAGTATGAGTTGGAATCGTCACTCTAGCACCCCCCGGTCAGGGGCACGCCTCCACCAGGTTATGGAGGGGCTTTCTGGGTGCCTGCTGGCAAACTAGCCTCAGTCGCAGCTATTCCATCAGCAAGGCACATTATCCCTGTGAACAGTCAGGCGTATTGGTTCCTTTTTGGTAGCCCTCCTGGGAAGCCTCTGAAAATGTCTTTATGCACGCAAGGGGTTTACAACCAGGCTCCCAAGCTACACTGCAGCACACATATATTTGCATAGAGGGGCGGCGACTAAGCATCCAGGCACGAGGCAGCTTTGTTCTGCGAAACTAGGCCCGCGGCGAGCCCATAGCATAGGGATAGGGAAAGCATGCAGCATACAGATATGGGTTTGATGCAGGACAAGTGGCTGACGCGTTGAACCCTCGTAGAAGGCCCCGCACAGACCCCACCTGAGACAGGAACAGGTGGCTGGAGGAAACCTTGTAGAAACGATAAAGGCCCCGTAGTTTCTTTCGTCAAGCTGTCTTTTGACCAGGAATAATCAGGGGAAAGCGCGAACGCAGTCCCCCACTACCACAAATTATGCAGTCGAGTTTCCTGCATTTGAGGAAATCGCAGGGGTCAGCACAGCCGGAGTGCAATGGCCGAGCCTCGCCCTGGGAGAACCACCTTCATGATCATGGTATCTCCCCTGCCAGGTAAGTATGAGTTGGAATCGTCACTCTAGCACCCCCCGGTCAGGGGCACGCCTCCACCAGGTTATGGAGGGGCTTTCTGGGTGCCTGCTGGCAAACTAGCCTCAGTCGCAGCTATTCCATCAGCAAGGCACATTATCCCTGTGAACAGTCAGGCGTATTGGTTCCTTTTTGGTAGCCCTCCTGGGAAGCCTCTGAAAATGTCTTTATGCACGCAAGGGGTTTACAACCAGGCTCCCAAGCTACACTGCAGCACACATATATTTGCATAGAGGGGCGGCGACTAAGCATCCAGGCACGAGGCAGCTTTGTTCTGCGAAACTAGGCCCGCGGCGAGCCCATAGCATAGGGATAGGGAAAGCATGCAGCATACAGATATGGGTTTGATGCAGGACAAGTGGCTGACGCGTTGAACCCTCGTAGAAGGCCCCGCACAGACCCCACCTGAGACAGGAACAGGTGGCTGGAGGAAACCTTGTAGAAACGATAAAGGCCCCGTAGTTTCTTTCGTCAAGCTGTCTTTTGACCAGGAATAATCAGGGGAAAGCGCGAACGCAGTCCCCCACTACCACAAATTATGCAGTCGAGTTTCCTGCATTTGAGGAAATCGCAGGGGTCAGCACAGCCGGAGTGCAATGGCCGAGCCTCGCCCTGGGAGAACCACCTTCATGATCATGGTATCTCCCCTGCCAGGTAAGTATGAGTTGGAATCGTCACTCTAGCACCCCCCGGTCAGGGGCACGCCTCCACCAGGTTATGGAGGGGCTTTCTGGGTGCCTGCTGGCAAACTAGCCTCAGTCGCAGCTATTCCATCAGCAAGGCACATTATCCCTGTGAACAGTCAGGCGTATTGGTTCCTTTTTGGTAGCCCTCCTGGGAAGCCTCTGAAAATGTCTTTATGCACGCAAGGGGTTTACAACCAGGCTCCCAAGCTACACTGCAGCACACATATATTTGCATAGAGGGGCGGCGACTAAGCATCCAGGCACGAGGCAGCTTTGTTCTGCGAAACTAGGCCCGCGGCGAGCCCATAGCATAGGGATAGGGAAAGCATGCAGCATACAGATATGGGTTTGATGCAGGACAAGTGGCTGACGCGTTGAACCCTCGTAGAAGGCCCCGCACAGACCCCACCTGAGACAGGAACAGGTGGCTGGAGGAAACCTTGTAGAAACGATAAAGGCCCCGTAGTTTCTTTCGTCAAGCTGTCTTTTGACCAGGAATAATCAGGGGAAAGCGCGAACGCAGTCCCCCACTACCACAAATTATGCAGTCGAGTTTCCTGCATTTGAGGAAATCGCAGGGGTCAGCACAGCCGGAGTGCAATGGCCGAGCCTCGCCCTGGGAGAACCACCTTCATGATCATGGTATCTCCCCTGCCAGGTAAGTATGAGTTGGAATCGTCACTCTAGCACCCCCCGGTCAGGGGCACGCCTCCACCAGGTTATGGAGGGGCTTTCTGGGTGCCTGCTGGCAAACTAGCCTCAGTCGCAGCTATTCCATCAGCAAGGCACATTATCCCTGTGAACAGTCAGGCGTATTGGTTCC